>NC_138051.1:38271800-38414467 GCF_964194185.1 Rhinolophus hipposideros
GAATACAGTATACTAAAACCAATGAGTATACTAAAACTATATACATTTTACATGGGTGAATTTTATACACTGGGAATTATATCTCAAAGAACATGTTAATAACGTATCATTTCTGCAAAGAAAAAAATACAGCTAAAAAGTAAATAATAGTGAAAAATATTTGTAACATTTTAGAGGGTTCTTACAAAATTCTAGCAGTAGTATATATTTCTAGCACACAGAACTAGAGCACCCAGTAGTTTTCTGTTTAAAGAGATTGTTACTATTATTATTCCACTTACAGATAACCAAAATCTTACACATTAAGTAACTTGCTCAAATCACACAATTTAATAGGGAATGGGATTAGAATCCGATAATCTAACCCCTCACCTTTTACCGCTACACCGTAAGACTAGAATATGTCTGAAAAGTTACATCCCAAACAACTAAAGGTGTTTATTTCTGGGAATTGGACTAAGAGGGACCTCTTCTACTTTCTATTTTTTAATTTTAATATTTTTCAAAATTCTTAACGTGCTATTTTTCAAGTGAAAGTTACAAAGATTTTGAAATTGAGGTATAATTTATATATATTGAAGAAAATACAGATATTAAATACATAGTTTGATGAGTTCTGACATATGCACATATCCATATAATTCACACCCATCAAGATATATCAAGAATAGCTCATTACCCCAGAAAGTTCTCTGAGGGCTTTGCTTCTTTCCAGTCAATTCCTACCTCTTGTTCTAGGGGCAATCACTGTTCTGACTTCTATGACCAGATTAATTTTGTATGCTCTAGAAATTTATATAAATGGAATCACTACACGTACACTTTTGTTTTTTTAGTATGTTTTGTACTTCATCCATGTTAGTATATGTATCAGTAGTTCGCTCTTTTTATGCTAAATCGGATTCCATTATAAGAATAAATATAACCAAATTTATCTCTTCACCTATTGATGGATATTTAAATTTTCATTATGAGAAACCATCAAATAATTTTCCAAAATGGTTTTACTATTTTACCCTCCCATCAACAAAGAATTCCAGTTGCTTCCCATCTTTGCCAACACTTAGTGTTGTAACAGTATCTCAAAATCACGGTGGTTTTAATTTGTACACCCTACTGACTGATGAAGTTGAGCACCTTGCAATCTGTATAATTTCCTTTGTGAAATGTGTGTTGTTGTTTTTTACCACATTTGAATAAAATTGTAGAGTTATTATTGATTTATAGGAGTCCTTTACATATTAGGTTGGTTCAAAAGTAACTGAAGTTTAAAAGGTTAAAATTAAAGGCAAAAACCGCAATTATTTTGCACTAACCTAATAAATAGAATGCCTTTGCCAGTTCTATGTGTTACTACCACTATATGTTCATGGACTGGAATATTCATTATTAAGATGTCAATTGTCCCCTAATTCATCTCTAGATTCCCAGGCAAATCCCAAAAGGGTTTTTGAAGAAACTGACAAACTCAGTCTAAAATTTATATGGAAATACAAAGGACCTAGAATAATCCAAACAAGTTTGAAAAATATGAACGTTAGAGTTTATGCTATCTGATTTCACGACTTACTGAAAGTTATAGTAATCAAGAGAGTACTGCATTTGGCATAAGGATAGACAAATAAAACAATGGTACAGAATAGAGTTCAGAAAGAAACCCGAAGTTACATGGTCACACTGATTCCTTATAAAGGCACTAAAAAATCCAATAGGGAAAGGAAAGTTTTTCCAACAAATACTGCTGGAACAACTGGAGATCCATACGGGGGGAAGAAACTGAACCTCAAAACCCTACCTCATACCATACACAAAAATAAAGTTGAGAGATAAATCACAGACTTAAATGTAAAGCTAAAATGATAACGCTTCTAAAAGAAAACATATTTTTATGACCTTGGAGTAGGTAAAAATTTATTGGATAGGACACAGAAAGCACTAACCATAAAAGAAAATGTTGATAAACTGACTTCATCAAAATTAGAAACTTCTACATAAAAAAAAGTACTAATCATTCCTAGCTTGTTTTTACTCTTTATCCATGTGCAAGGGTATTAAAAAAATCACTCTGCAGAGGGCGTTGCAAATAATATGCCATCAGGCTAAGTGGCCACCTTTGCCAATTCCACACCAAGTAAAGATGCAAATTGCCTCTAACACAAATGTCATAACCTTACCAGGATTCTCATGGAAGTCTGATGGGCTCCAAGGCTACCCAGAATTATTCCAGAAGATCCTGGTCCACTTTCTCTTTCGCAGCTGAGATTAGGATTCACTTTCCAACCATGGCCCTTAAAAGTATTATTGTGCTTCTCCAGCACCAACCTATGGGAAGACACTGAAAGTTCCCGTAACATACGCTGTGCTTAACCAGTATCCTTTACTGAAAAAAAATAAGCAAAAGAGTCTTTATTAACTTGCCAATATTTTAAGGAAGCAACAGTTTATTGAATACTTAACGGGTAAATAATCCCCATTTCTCTTAATTCTCTTAGTTGGACCTGTATCATTGAGACTGTCCTTTACTCTAGGTCTTTCTGCATTACATTATTATCTGTTGTTTCATAAGGAATCATATGCGATACCAGAAATTGTTGGAAGTCTTAGTATCAGAACGCTTTCCTTTGGTTTATAATGCGGATGCTTGTACTAATACACAAAGCACATGAAAACCGCTTTTCTTTGGTTTCCTTCTTTAAAAATCACAAATTAAAATGAATTAAATTAGCAAAACAAATAATACAGGGGGGAAAAATAATTCAAATGCCAAAAGAAAATTAATTCTGATAGTATAAATATTGATAAGAAACAATGAAATACTCATTTAAATCACTTTTTCCTAATCAATAATATTAATTTGTATCATTCCATTTAGTTAAAACAAAGGTTACAACGACTTCTTTAGTTTGCTAAGTCTAAATCATTAAATTATCTCTTAGCAATTATGCAGAAAATAATTGGGGTAAAGTTTTTCAGGAATATTCTGAGAAAGAGTAAGAGTAATTAGGTTTGATAGGGTATTCATTTCCTGCCCACCATCAATTATACAACTTGAACAAAAACAAGTTCAATGGCTCAGCTAAAAAACATTCCTGCATTCCCTGAAATGTTTAAAATAATCTAGGCCATAAAAGAAAAGTTCCAAGCCAGCCTCAGCTGCAAGTAAAAACTCTAGTTCTGGCCCTGATGGGAGGAGAGGACCCAATGCTGAATAAACGCACACAAGTGTGAGGGGATTCTCTGTCCTAAGTAGGAGCTTTAATAGTACGAGCTCATTTAATCCTCCCAATGATTCACATCTCATTCCCATTTAAGTTTAATAACTTGTCCAAACAAGAATCAGAACTCAGATCTATTACCACTGGCTCCAAAACCCCATTCTTCACCATCAGACTCTCCTATAACCAAAATAAAAAAGTGTCATGACTAGGGTGACATACCTCCTAGTTGGTTTGCCCAACACAGTTCAAGCATGTGCCTGTTATCCTAAGCATAATTGCTAATATTTGCTCTCCCTTTGCTTTCAAAAGTATTCACATTTGAGTAACAAATTTTTGGTTGCCCTACACATGGCAAATAAGAGATAAATAAATCACAAAGCAATCTTGAAATATTCTAGTTGAACCAAAACTTTCCATTCAGACTGAACATTTACTATGAGACTACTATGTACCAGACACTTAATTTAAACACGAGGAGGAAAAGACCTTGCCCTCAAGGAGAAGAGGCTGACAGAGCCCTCTACATGGAGGCCAGAAACAACCTGCTCAACCAAAGGGATCACTACAAGGGCATGGGAACAGTCTAGCAAATTAACAAGCCCAGAGTTTACCCAAAGCACAAAGTTCCAGAGGTAAAAATAACACCTACATTTTAAATGGAATGAAGAACTCTTAGCTTTAAAAAAAAAAAAAAAAAAAAAAAAAAGGCCCTTTCATAAATTTCAAAAATGGCCAAAAGAAAATATTGTGGCCTACATCACAGGTATATTGTGATAAAGAAAAAAATGCTTATCCATTCTCCCTTCCCTACTTTTCATCCTTAATGAAATCGGAATATTATACCAAAAAAATACGTTACCAAGGTCAAAAAAAAATCAATTACAATGCATTTGCTTTCTTCTAGGAAAGAATCATTTCAACTTCCTAGAAGATTACCGTGTTTCCCTGAAAATAAGCCCCATTTAAGATCATCAGCCAGACGGATGCATTTAGAATGTTACGACGATGTTCCAGATGACATGACTGTATTTGAATAAATGTAGATTGCTGTACATGAAAAAATAAGACATCCCCTGAAAATACGCCTTAATGTGTCTTTTGAAGCAAAAATTAATACAAGACCTGGTCTTATTTTGGAGGAAATACGGTTTAAGACCTGGTCTTATTTTCGGGAAAACATGGTATCTTTACCAAGATGGGAATAAAAACGTCTTATCAGAATAATAAAATAGCCTTACTAGCACAAATGCCTCCAGGGAGTTCTATAGTAGTCACAACAGAGAGGATTTGGTCAAACAAGTGTAATCCCTATTTATTAAGCATTTAGAGTCTAAATATTACTAGCTCAAAAAATCCAAAAGTGATGAAATGTTTCCAGAGGTAGATGATGGACCTTTCACATGGTAATTAAAAAAAGAATTTTTTTTTTTTAAGTTAGGCTATGTTAGAGGTCCCCAGGCTATATATTTCATAAGTCTTCTGGTGAAAAACACCCAATCTGAATTAATAATAATTTATCAAAAATTTGAAAACAGCTAAAAATCCTTCTTACTTAAGAACCAGTGATTTCAATGACTTTCTCTGCTAGATCCATGAAAACAAGTTACCTTTTTCAGGGAATGAGATAGCTGAGAAAAACAATGCTCCTGTAAAGAGATAAAGGACTGAATTCTCAGCCCAGAGAATCTTGATCAACTCAGTTCCTTACTCAGCAAGAGGAAAATAACATTAGCTTACTTGATAGTTACTTGTGAAAAATAAAGATCCCACAAAATACTAGGAAAAATTAGTTATCAGTTCTGTATAGTTAACCCTGCATTACTACATGAGTGACGGTGAAAGATTATTACTGAAAATCAAAGGACATCCATAAATAGCCAATAGTCCAAAATTCACTTTTATATTTACTCAAAGTTTTCCTATACTGAAAGTCAGTTTTCATTTGGGGAGTGAACATACTAACTGGTGTGGGTGTTCTTAGTTATGTAGAATTGTGTTCTCTACAGGAAGTCTAAGAAATCAAAGTTCAGGTAATTCATCCTAAGGAAAAACCACCTGTATATAAGCATGAGTTAAATTGTACACTAAATGGGCCTTTTCGTGTGTGTGTTCTGATCAAGTTTGATTTTTTTTTTAATTAAAGTTTATTGGGGTGACAATTCTTAGTAAAGTTACATAGATTTCAGGTGTACAATTCTGTAATACATCATCTATGTACCACATTGTGTGTTCACCACCCAGAGCCAGTTCTCCTTCCATCATCATATATTTGATCCCTTTTACCCTCATCTACCATGTCCCACCCCACCCCCGCTTACCCTCTGGTAATCACTAAACTATTGTCTGTGTCTATGAGTTTGCTTCTTGCTTTTCAGTCTTTGGATACTTTAGTCACTTAGATATGTGATGATTTTACTAACACCAAATATCATTATTCTCTTCACTATACGGTCTACACAATTTGAACAATGCAGGTATGTTTACTTCAGACTAGGTGCTCAATAAACATTTCTTAAAGTTAGATTTTCCTCCATTCAAGAAGCTTCAGAAGTGCGGAGGGAGGCTCCATGACAATGAATTCCAAGTGGGAATCCAAATTCTTTGAAAGCTGCTGTAATAAGGCGGCTATATACACACATTCTATTGAGAACCAGGTGCCAAATGTTTTATATGCACGTGCATTTTATATATGTAAACTCATTTAATCAATCCTTTTATAACATCGAGAATATTATTATAACCTCCATTTTACAGACAGCTTATTTAACCCACCCATGGTCACACAGCCAGAAGTGGCAGAGCCAGGATTGGAATCCAAGAACTCCAAAGTCCCAAGTAATAAAGTGCTCCAACATTGTCTGAAGGACCTCCAGAGGGCCTAGGGCAGTACATTCATTTATTCAATCATTTATTTAAGGTCAATATAGACACTTAAATGCTGATGTTATATTATGGATTATAATCCAACGCTGCGTTGTTTATTCTGCTGCTCAAGTGGTTCCGGTTTTGGCCACTGGGAGCTCTTTCAGTGGGTTCCTCTGCTCCTTTGACATGTGCTCATGAATGTGGGGTTGTGGTTGTTGTGTGGTGGTGGTGGTTGGAGCACTTCCTTACTTTCTGGCATTACAAGATGATCCTGGCTCATCTTGTATATTTCCTGCCCCAGTTCTAGAATCCGCCATTTCTCCAGAGTTCTAGTTCCGTTCATTGGATAATGGTATTAGAAACCAAGATCTAGGTACTAGGTGGGCTCCTGGGTTTCTTTTAACCTTCTCAGCTGACAAGAGCGGATATATATATATATATATATATATATATATGTATATATATATATATATATATATATCCGAGTATGTACACAGACCTGCAAATATTTCAATATGTCAACATCTGTATCTGTATTACGCTGAACATGGGTTCATACGCATGTCTCCGACTCTAATCCATTACTACATGGATCATTCTAGCCTATCTGCTTATCTGTAAATTCCCACTCTAACAGTGAAAAGCTTGTCTCCCACCATGCATTTACTTAATTGTTCAACTGCAGTATACATGTATGTAAGTATCAGAATTGACCTGAACCCCCATGGGATACAACTTTATCAATCAGACTACCGTGCTTACGTGAGGTTCCTTTGGTCTTAGATTCCACTCATTTCCAAGGTTACTTAGGTCAGCACCATCCTCCTCCCCTCGAGTAAGGTTGTTTCATACATTTGTAATATAATTAGATTCTCCTGTCATAGTCTACATTCCTTCCTTGGATCACTGACCTCCTAAATGATTTTTGCTTAATTTGCAAACATTAAAGTTTACTTTTTGTGCTATAAAGTGCTAATGCATAATGCCATGTATCCACCATTGTGGTATCCAAGAGAACAGTTTTTTCAAGCAGCATTTTAACGGAATTAAATGGTACTACAATCCTCGGTGAAAGCAGCATGGTAGGGTAGAAAGAGAAGCTGAAGTCAAGAGCTGTGAGTGTAACGCTAATGACAAGCCATAGGGAGACCTCGGGACCATGCGTGATCCTCTCAGGGTCCCAACAGCCTCATGGTAAAACGAAAGGGTTCAATTAGATAATAACATATAGCATTTATTCAACACTTACTATGTGTCAGGGATGGTGCTAAGCACTTCAGAAGGATTATCTCATTTATTTCTAACAACTCTCTATATAAATAGATACTATTATTATCCCCCATTAAAAAGATGGAATTAAGGCTTAACTATTCACTGGCACAAGACCACCCAGCCAGGAAGTTGTAGAGCCAAGCTTCTAGAGTAGGAGTTGGCACAGTATGGCCTGCAGGCCAAACCCAGCCCACTGTCCATGCTAGTACATCCTGACAAGTACGAATGGTTTTTACATTTTTACATAATTGGAGGGGACCTTATTTTGTGACACAGGAAAATTATATGAAATTACAATTTCAGTGCCCATAGATAAAGTTTTATCAGAACATAGCCCCACTCATTCATTTACATCTTGACTATGGCTGCTTTCACACTACAATGGCAGAGTTGAGTAGGAACAACAGGGAAGCACGACCAGCAAGGCCTAAGATTTATTATTTGATTCTTTACAGAAACTTTCCCACTGCTCTAGAAGTCTGGTCTACTTATTATATTCTAAGAATGATTCTTAAAAGAGCAATCTAGGGGCGCCGGTTGGCTCAATGGTTAGAGTGCAGTGCTCATAACACCAAGGTCGCTGGTTCGATTCCCACATGGGCCAGTGAGCTTTGCCCTCCACTACTAGACTGAACACAATGACTTGACTTGGAGCTGAGCTGCCCCCCAACTAGATTGAAAACGACTTGATATGGAGCTGATGGGTCCCGGTAAAACACACTGTTCCCCAACATTCACCAAACAAAACAATTTTAAAAATAGCAAACTATTACTAACATTAGAATGATATCATGGACAGAAATAATTTAGAGCCTGAATTAAAAAATTCTATGTTGTAAAACACCACCTCTTTGTTATAATCTTAAATAGAAAGATATTTCTATTAACATTTACGGGTATTCATTACATAAACGCAAAGTTAATGCACAATAACTATTTTCTTTATTGATGTATTCTTCTCTGCCTTACCTACAAATGAGATATCTTCTACTCATAATAAAAAGGTTCTGATTTCCATACTTTATAAATTAAAACTCTAGATTAAACTCTTGATTATACTGTCAAAATAAAACAGCACTTATAATTACGTATAGCTAACACTTGAGAGCACTATGTGCCAGGTACCATTCTAAGTACTTCTGTGTAGTCACTGATTTCTCACAATTATCCTCTCTGAAGTAGGTACTACTATTACCCTAATTTAATAGATGAAGAAATTGAGGTTTAAATAGCTTTCCAGAGGCCACACAGTTAACAAGAGGGAGAGCTAAAATTCGAACCCCGGTCATCTGACTCCAAGATCTAAAAGCGGCTGGGCTACCCTACTCTGCCACTGGATTACAATGCTTCTGTTAACAAGGCAGATTAGGGCCTTGAAACAGAATGTCTCATTAAAAAAAAAACCACCACAAACCTAAGTACTAGTAATTTGTATCAGCACCTCAAGAGAAACATTTGAGTTTATACTTCTCCACGGCACTGAGAGTTTGCGTAATTGTGTGTTTATCTTTGCAGAGCCTCTGCACTCTCCATACATGTAGATAGAACTGTATTCACTGCACACCCCCAGAATCTATCACAGTCCCTTGGGTGTGGCAGATGCTCAACAAATGGTTACTAGGAGGATCAAAAAGCAGTCACTAGGTGTTCGATAAATCTTTACTGAGTGAATAAATAAGGCATTTCATAAACTATTAGGTACAAGTATCGTTAAATGGTTCGTTTTGGTGACCTGAAATAAACTAGAGCTGAATCACAAGTCTTTGGCTTTGTAATCCTTAAATTATATCTGGTCTGTTCTTGAACCTTAACCACTTTCTGTGCTAATATGCTTCATAAACCAACCACTCACTATTCACGCCCTGACAAACAATATTCATCTTTCAAGCGATTTCTAATTTTCCAGGATTATTATTCATGTTTTTCTTAATTCAATACAGTTTAGTCATAGTCCATCTCTGTCTTCATCATTGCATTGTAGAGTCAAATTTCTTTATCTTCATACAAAAGCCTCCCCATTACCTTCATCATTTACACTGCCATTTTCTGGAAACTTCCCTCCTGCTTAATGTGCTCTTCCTTGAGGTGCAATAATTAGAATCTACTCAATAATCTAAGAGTGGCTGTATTGTGGTTTCATACCAAGATAATGCAGTAAATTTAAAAATTTTTACTTTTCATACCTCTCTTAGGCCTTTCTGGCAACATTCTCAGAGATAAACTGACCATTTGGCCTAGCTTTCTTTTTACCATATTGATGGTCAGTAGCCATTTTTCTGTTCATAGACAAAGATATGAGATTTACCCAGTTTAACCTAGCTACTAACTTCTTACCCAGAAAAGCTAGCTGTCACATGCAAACCTGGAGACACTTCATTTGTTCTTTAATAAGAAATGAGAATAGTTTTAGTACCATTACCAAAAGCTGAACTCTGTACTTGAACACCCTGAGAAAACCCTATGTGCCATACATGCTCTGCTATTTTGTAGTTAATGTCATTTAATCTCAGAAGTGAAATTACCACAGATAAGGAGAACTGAAATGCAAAAAAAGTCCAATAACTTACCCAGTGGTAAGCAGGATTCAAACCCAAGTCTTTTTAATGTCCAAAACCAATGTCTTTCCATTATACTACCAGGTTTCTCTTTAGCTAAACTATAACTTGATTTTCCCATAAGAAGTCATGTTCAGTTCATCTTCTTGTGAACATGAATTTGAGTTAACAACCCTACGTCTTGCTATGGAGACCACTGGCTTGACCCATATGAACTTAGTTTTATGTGTACAAAGCCCTATAGGGCAGAGGCTCTTAAACTGTGAGTCTTAAACTATGGGTCCATGAACTTAGATGGAAAAAAAATTTTTTTTTCTATTATTTTTCTAGACATATTGCACCAAATCTTAAGACAAAGGACACTGGACATTAAGAAAGAGGTGCACCCCAGTCTTTACAATCTAGTGCAGTTACTTTTCTTCTTGTGTGTACTCTGCTAGCATTATTGCAAAGATGGAAAAAAATTTACATCCTTATTTTCACTAACCTATAAGTGAAGTAGTTACTTCCTTCAAATCTGAATGTAGGCAGCACACCACATATGAGCAGGACTATCACTAGCTGTTACTTCATTCAGTAATAAAAGCAAATTTTTCACATCATAAATTCTTTAACTACATGAACTACATTTTATACATTTAAAAGTCATATTCTGGGGCTGGCCCGGTGGCTCAGGCAGTTGGAGCTCCGTGCTCCTAAATCCGAAGGCTGCCGGTTCGATTCCCACATGGGCCAGTGGGCTCTCAACCACAAGGTTGCCAGTTCAACTCCTGGATTCCCGCAAGGGATGGTGGGCAGCGCCCCCTGCAACTAAGATTGAACACGGCCCCTTGAGCTGAGCTGCTGCTGAGCTCCCGGATGGCTCAGTTGGTTGGAGTGCGTCCTCTCAACCACAAGGTTGCCAGTTCGACTCCCGCAAGGGATGGTGGGCTGTGCCCCCTACAACTAGCAAGGGCAACTGGACCTGGAGCTGAGCTGCGCCCTCCACAACTAAGACTGAAAGGACAACAACTTGAAGCTGAATGGCACCCTCCACAACTAAGACTGAAAGGACAACTTTACTTGGGAAAAAAAAAAAACAGTCCTGGAAGTACACACTGTTCCCCAATAAAGTCTTGTAAAAACCAACCAAACAAACAAAAGTCATATTCTAAGAAGGGGTTCACAGGCTTCTTTAGACCCCAAGGGGTCCATGGGGTCCATGACACGTAAAAAAATGTAAGAACCCTGCCTGCTCTAGAGCCCATCACACAGGTTGTCAATCTTTGGTAGTGAAGGTTTATAAAGGCGTGCGTCAGTTTACTCACTGTCCTCTAGTCCATTCAAAATATGGACAGCATTTAGTCCCAGTGATTTTTTCTATCTAAGGTTGTCAACTACATTGACTATTACTGATCTCCTGTTTCTGACCTAACATATAGAAATCTCTTATGTACTTAGTAAACACAGGCATTAAGCTTTTTTGTGATCAATTTTTCAACCCTAAGCAAACCTACTGTATCATGATTAGCAAGTGTATCCAATGCTTCCCTAACTAAATTTCTGACTTAATGTTCAGCCATGGTCTGAAGGTCTGTGTCCCACCCAAATTCCTAAGTTGAAATCCTAACCCCCCAAAGCAATGGTATTAGGAGGTGGGACCGGGGCCCCCATGATTAGGATTAGTGCCCATAAAAAGTGTGTAGAGTAAGTATTAACAAACATGCTTTTCTCATCTTCTGCATGTACAGCCTACCCTAACAAAATTCTTATACTTAAGACCCAACTTTAAAATTTGTCATCAAATTCACTTATTTTCCTGTTCAAACTGAAAGTTCCCTATGAACCCTATCCCGCTCTGACCAGTCTAAAATTCACTGCATCCCAGCATTGATATTTTGTGTGAACATGTATGTTGAAATGTCAAATCCCCAAGCCAGTTTTAATCTTCTTGTGGGCAAAAGAGGTGTCCATTATTCTTCTCCTTGCCCTATCTCTACACGAGGAACAGCAGTCGAAAGCTGTCATACCTTCCCTCAGTAGTACTTAATAAACTTTCAATAAGTGACGTTATCACACCACAGTTTGTAGTCTGTTGCTTAGACAATCACATTTGCACCTTGATGTACTCAAAATGTTTTTATTAGTCATAAACTTTTAAAATCACATTTGTGCTCTTTACAATTATTTCCTATCAAAAGACACAGATCTTTTAAAAATGGTTTGGAGTCTTCTGAAACAAAAATGTAGAGGATAAGAACACCGTTAACTAAAATAATGGAATTTAATCCTTAAAAACACAATTAATTCGGTATGCAACCAGTAGGTATGCAGCAACTTTTACCATACATAATCTCAAATTGTTTTCTGGGAAGAGCTTGTGAATTTCAAGCATAAAACACAATCTGAGCGGAATATTATTGGGCAATAAAAAGGAACGAAGTTCTGCCACATGCTCTAACCTGGGTGAACCTTGAAAACATGTTAAACGAAAGAAGCCAGTCACAAACGGGCACATATTATGTGATTCCATTTATACAAAATATTCAGAATAAGCAAATCTACAGAGACATAAAATAGATTAGCTGTTAGGGGCTCAGGGGAGGAAGAACGGGGAGTGACTGCTAAAGGGGCTTCTTTTGGGGCTGATGAATTAGACAGCGGTGACAGCTGGACAACTCTATGCGCATACTAAACATCACGGAACTGTACACTTCAAAAGGGTGAGTTTCTTGGTATATGAATTATACATCAATAAAGCAGTTACTTTAAAAAATGAATTGGAAAGCCCTCACAGTGAGAATTTCCCTGGGAGGACCTCACGCAACTCACTGATGGGAAAGGTAAGCCGGTTCCCTGTGATAGCTGTTAGCGAGGTCAACCCCCTCGTTCCCTCTCCCATTCTTACCAACAAGTACAGAAACATGAAACCAGACAGCGTACGAATCAAAGGAGAATTCGGCACACTTGGCCGGTAACTAAAATAACGAGTGCCTTCGCAGGCTCTATCGCTCCTAAACTGTAGGGGGCTTCCACCCTCGGTGATTACGGAAGTAGTTTTCATCAGGAAGCTCCGGAGGGAATGTCAAACAGGATGACACCTGCCTAGCCGCCCTACGAAAGCCGAAAAGACCAGACAGAGTATCACCTACACGCGGAGTCTGTGCACGTGCGGGGCTGCACCCACCCAACACCAACACGCAGCAGGCACCGCTCGTCCACACCCCGACTGACTCCCCACTACTGAACACGCTCTCTGGCCCTTAGATCTCATTGGCTCAAAAGGACAGGTATAATCCTCAGAGTTCACACTCGAGCCCCAGCAGCCCCCGCCCTGCCCCACCCCACCCCCAAACCCACACACGTGTTAGCCCGACACCGCCCCACCGGGTCCCACGTGCACCGGGTCTAACACTCCCCACGTGTGGGCGCCCCACGGGCTTCCTCGGCTGGCTGAGGTCATCGCGTGACCCCGGGTCTCAAGAGATACGAGAGGGGACGGACGAGGCCCAGGTCCCTGAGGTCCCAACCCTGCCTAGGGTTCACACCCATCCTCCCCACTAACCCCACCAAATCCCAGGGCCGGGGGCTACGGCCCCTTTAAGACGCGGCCCAGTCGTCGCCCGCAGAGAGGGGCGCAACGGGGCCTACACGACCCCCCCTCCGTTCGCCTGCCCACGTCCAGTCGCCTCACCTCGGGCCGCCGGGCCCCGCCGCCGCGGCGGCGGCGGAGGGGGGGCGGGGTGCGGGCGGGGTCCGGAGGGGGGGGTCGCCCCGCCGACGATGGAGCCGCGGTTCGCTCTCCGAGGCCGTGGGACGGTGACTGCGTTGAGCGTGGACGCTCCTAGCCCGCTCCTTCGGCGGCTCCTGGGACCCCAAGATGGCGGCGGCGCTGAGGCGGCTGCGGGCGCTGGGCCGGCGGCGGCGGCGGCCACTTTCACTCACTGAGAGGAGCGGAGCAGGGACACGGGGAGCCATGGCGGGGGGGAGGAGAGGCGCCATAGCCAGGCCAGAACAATCGAGCCGCTACTCAGCTGGCTTACCCCCGCCCCGCCCACGCTCACTGCTAGTCTCCAGCCCGTGGCTGTCCGCAGTGCCGCTGCCGTCGGCCTCGAGCACCTCGCACCCCGCCGCTGCTGCCTGACGCCCCGCGTGGACCGGGGTTCGGGGGGAGTCTAGGATCCATGCTATCTGAGTGCAGATTGGTCGGGGCTGGGACTGGCGAAGATTGCCGAAAGGCGGCGGGGAGGAGGAGGAGGATGTCGTCGCTAGAGTGAGCAAGCAGATCTCGCGGGAGCAAATGTCGCGAGACCTCTCCAGGCCTGCAACCGCCGAAGAAAGGTTACTTTTCCCGGAAGTAACGTCAATCGAAACGGCCCAGGATCCTGGGAATATTCGTTCCCGCAGGCGGGAGGTGGGAGGGTTCTTGTGATGAGTGTGTTAGGGGCTACCTAACCCTGGGGAGATGCACTGGAGGGAAAGCACGGATCCGAGTGTGATGTTTTATCCTGTTTCTGGAGCCTTTGGGCGGGACTGTACATAGAGGAAGTGCCCGCTCTGAAAAGCACCCTTGTGCTGTAGCTTTGGCCTCCCCGTCAGGCTCAGGTCAAGACGACGATCCTGTGACTTAGGCAAGATGCCTAAGCGAGGGCTTTAGGATTGATTCAAGGCCTGGGGAACCCACACACCTGTCATCAGAAAAGTCACCCACTCAGCCTCTGAAAAGGGAATAATTGATTCGTGCCAGCAGCAGTGAGCTCCTGTGCTACCCACGTTTGCTAAAGTTAATGACCTCAGTTACCAGGCTCTGCGATGAGGAGGACCTCGGGAATACCCCACCTGCACGGAAAGGTGCGAGCTTCCTGCAAGTGGACTGGGCTATGTCGGTTGCCTCCGGTCTCAAGCTTTAATTCATTTCAACCGGGCCCTTGGTGTAATTAAGCAGAACAGCATTTGCTTGAGGTTATTAAGTGGACTTCCTCGTGCTAAATTCACTGGACTGTAAAAAGTTAATTTGCTTAAAGGCAAAAGTATAGTACACGACCTTTTGTGTAAGCTAGAAGGGGACATCAGAAAACAAATTTCTGCTCATTTGGGCAAAAGAAATATAAGGCTAAACCAGAAATTAAAATGATTGATTTCCTATATGGGAAGGGCAGGAAGCAGGGGAGGAATGGAAACCAGGTAGCAGGAGTGATGGAGAATTGACAAGATTTTTGTATTGGACTGACTCTTAGAACTGTAGTAATGTTTCACATACCCCCAAAAGTAAATACCTAAAACCAAGTAGGATAATATTTGAGTAACAACGAGCTGTTTGGAGCATAGACCGAAAGTAGGATAATATTTGAGTAACAACGAGCTATTTGGAGCATAGACCGAAAGGAAAAAAATAAAGGGAGGAAAGTCAGTAATCTAGGGAGGGACCAAGTTAAACAATCCTTTAGAAAAGTGTTCGAATGTAGATTGTCTGTTGTGTTTGTTCCCTATTGCTGTGCTAACAATACCACAAACAGTGGCTTAAAAGAACACAATATATTATCTTACAGTTGTGTAGGTCGGAAGTTTGACACTGTCTCACTGGGCTAAAATCAAGGTGTTGGCAGGGCTCTAGGGAGGAATTGATTTCCAGCTTCCAGAGTCTGTTTGCATTTTTTGCTCCTGGCTCCCTTCCTCCATCTTCAAAGCCAGCAATAGCAGGTTGGGTCCTTCTCACATCATATCTGACCAACTCTTATCCTTTTAAGGGTCTTTGTGATTACACTAAGCCCACCCAGATAATCCAGGATAATATCCCCATTTAAAAACCAACTGATGAGCAACCTTAAATCCACCTGCAACCTTAATTTCTCTTTGCCATGTAACCTAACATATTCACAGGTCCTGTGGTCATTCTTGGGGGGAGCATTATTGTGCTCCCCTCCATCTGTCCTAGAACTTGTGAAATACAGCTCGCTACATCTTTCATCTATGACTTTCATGATAAAACAGTTTTTTCCAATCTCTAATACAGTCTTGCATTCTTGATTAAAAGTGTTTGTAGATTGTTTGCCTTAGAGGTGTAGTACACCATGTAAGATTTAATCCACAATTTCTTTGTAGTTTGGATTTAAATTGAGATTTAACGTTTTCCAGATATATCTTGACTTTATTTTACAGTTCATTGTAACATTTTCTGTTTTCTGTCCAAAAAGAGGAGTCTCTTTGGCTTTCTTTAAATACTGTTCACACTCATTCAATATGCAATATTAAATTTATTGATGTATGTATAAAATGCATTAGAAAATAAAACATACAGAATATTATTTAATGATTATTTTGAGGAAACTTTGTGCTGTTGACTTAGGATATATACTTTATTTCTCCTATCTAAGTACTAACTATGCCCAACCCTGCTTAGCTTCTAAGATCAGACAAGTTTAGGGTGGTGTGGCCATAGACAATTTCTGATAATAAAGCAATAATCAAAAACAAAAACCACAATACATGGTGGTGAGGTGGGGAGAAACCCAAAATTGAATATAAACACTTAAGGAATGAACTTTACTGTATTAAAAATGAGTAACATAGCCATTCTGCAGAGAATGGGGGGAAAAAGAACTCACCTAATAACTGAGGGAAATAACTGACTGAATACCTAAAAATAAGACAAACTGAAATGTACATAAATGCTGTGATCTACATACTAAGTGCTTCCCATGGTGGGGTGGAGAGATGTGAGCAATTTGAAACTACCTGTGTGCTAGAATTAAACAAATACATTGTAGGTCATGAGTTGGGTGTCTCACTGCTGGAGAAAAAAGTTTTTAAAGAAAAGGGGAAAGCTAAAATGAAGCCTGTGGTGTTCGATAGGAATCTGAGGTATCAGTATACACTCATAGTTTTTAACATATGTACAGTAGGTACAGAAATACAGATTGGTGGGTCTGTTTGGATCAATATACATATATTTCCTAGTACTGTCTGCTCAGAGTATTTAGAAGTAATGAGGATACCTAGTATCCAGATCTTTATTTCTAAATACCATTCTCCAATCAAAAGGAGAACCTTGGAGAAATAATTCCCTAGGCTGAGGCTGGGAAAATAAAAGATGAGCATAGACTATCTTGTGGGTCCAAAAAACAATGCTCAAAAAAGGATGTCACAAGAACACAGGAGCCAACCTGAAAGAGCTCCTAATGGCCAAAGCAACAAAATAACTGATAGTATTGCATTATGACTTAGAGACCCCTAGGTATTTATTGTTGTTATTCATGCATCCATACTGATGTAAACAACTGGTTATTTGAATGGGGGAGAGAGGGCAGACCCTTTTTGGAGTAGAAGTCCAATTAATAAACGTAGCAGTAGAAAGAAAGAGGGATAACAAAAATCACCATTAGG
Source organism: Rhinolophus hipposideros (assembly GCF_964194185.1). Taxonomy (NCBI): domain Eukaryota; kingdom Metazoa; phylum Chordata; class Mammalia; order Chiroptera; family Rhinolophidae; genus Rhinolophus; species Rhinolophus hipposideros. Next base: position 38,289,073 of record NC_138051.1, read on the forward strand.
CAAACACCACGGTAATAACTTACAGACAAGATCCACTGATCGATGATAAATTAGTGGGTGAAAATTTGAAGAGAAACAGGATTTGCATAGATTCAAAGTGTCTTACCAAAGATACGTTTCAGTACAAAGGAAAAGATACACAGAATGGTGAAACTCAGAAGACACCACCTAAACCAAGTGATCAAGGTAAACATGAGTAATGACGTATCATGAACCACTTGATATTTTGCTTTGAGAAATGACACAACATCATTTCTGTAGTATTCTTGTAAAAAATTCGTTTATAATCTCTTTCCAATCATGAAAAAAACATTAGACATTCTGAATTGAGGGACTTTCCAAAAAATAATTGGTCAATACTTTTCAAAGCTATCAAGGTAATGAAAGACCAGGAGAGACCCGAGAACTCTTACAGATTGCTAGAGACTAAAGAGAAAGAACAAATAAATGCAATGTGGGGTCCTAGAAAGGATCCTAGAGCAGAAACGGAATAGTAGTGGAAAAACTGGTGACATTCGTATGAGGTCTTTACTTCAAAATATTGTACCAATGTTCATTTGATAATTTTACTCAAGTTATATGAGATACTAACGTTGGGGAAACTGGGTGAGGAACACACAGAAAATCTTTTTACACCTTTTCTGTAAGTCTAAAATTAGTTCAAAATAAAGTTAATTTTTTTTCATTCTATTTGACTTTCCAACTGGGAGCATCTCTGTTCTTGAAACACTGTCTTCCCTTGGTTTTGGAATCAAGATGTTCTCTTAGTTTTTTAGGAGGCTCTTTCTCTTTGGACACTGTTCATAAAGACTGGTCTTGATGAATGGGGGAAATGGCAGGAGTTTCATGAGAATAGAGAAATATTTTAAGACACTCTCCTTACCTAACGAAATCACAGGAAACAAGGGGACTTCACTTATGAGGAGCTGGAAGTGTAAACTCAACCTTTTCTCAGATGTAGCAGACATGGCAACAATCTGATCAACGATAACCATGAAGCAGCACCCACCAACCACCAACTCCACACGGGATAGTTCCCACCATCCTGACTGCTGTCTGGGATTCCAGGGAAAACAGAGGTGAAGAGCAAGTACATTCTGCCTGGATCTGCAACATCACACATTTTAAGCATGAAAGCAAGGGCCATACGCTGATGGTCTTTGGCTTTAACTGGCCTCAAGATGTGTGTTTTTACTTTTTATTTTTAAATTTTTTTTTCTTGAAAACTAAGATCTAGCGACACCAGTCCAACAGCTGAATGGAAGTAAACCGTAGCTTCTCCCTTCGTGCACGGTATGTGCTCTCCTGTTCACCTGAGCTCCTATTACTACTGGTAATACTACTTAAACCCATTCTACTGACTCTTTCCATAACTGCCCAGCTTCTGCCGATTTTTCAGTTTTGCAATTCCTACAATAAAATATTTTTTTAATTTGAATTTGTCAGTCTCATTGAGATGATTTTTGTTCCAATTAGTATGGGTTAGTAAATGCTGTTTTGAAAGCACATAAAACAACAATAGCTACCATTTTGTGAGCACCGATAATGTGCTGGGTAGTGCTCTAGGAGCAATACACATTTAAGCTGTATAAAAGCTCTTTATTTCCATTTTATGAAGAGGGAACTGAGGCTGAACATCGTTAAGTAACAAGCAACTTGTTCGAGTTCACACAAGTAGTGAGTCATACAGCAGGGACCCAAACCCAGGTCTTCAGATGCTAAGTTCTGTGTTCCTATACTGTACCAAACATTACCCTTACCACTTTCATGTGCTTTACTTACTTGATGGCCTAGCTGTAATCTTTGATGCTGTCACTATTTCATTTTCAAATTATGAAATATATACCGCCACAAAGTATGGCGAAAAATGGAACGAATATGTCTGTATTCACTACCAGATTTGTCAAACCTTCATATTTTGTAATATTTGTTTTTATTAATAAAACACTACAAATCTAGTTGATGCTATTTATAAGGTCTGACAATTAAGTTTGTGAATTTGTTGCACCGATATTGTTAACCTTTCTTTGATATCAGAGGGATTATTCATTATGAATTTGTATTAACTGGACAAACAATTAGCCAAGTTTTCTACTTGGAAGTGCTGAAAAGGCTGCGTGAAATAGTTAGACGACCTGAACTTGTTGCCAACAATTCATGGCTCTTGCATCACAACAATGCACCAGCTCACACGGCACTGTCTGTGAGGGAGGTTTTAGCCAGTAAGCAAATAACTATTGGAACACCCTCCCTACTCACCTGATCTGGCCCCCAATGACTTCTTTCTGTACCCCAAAATAAAGGAAATATTGAAAGAAAGACATTTTGATGACATTCAGGACATCAAGGTAATATGATGACAGCTCTGATAGCCATTCAGAAAGAGAATTCCAAAATTGTTTTAAAGGGTGGACTAGGCATTGACATCGGTGCACAGCTTCCCAAGGGGAGTACTTCAAAGGTGACCATAGTGATATTCAGCAATGAGGTATGTAGCACTTTCTTTACGATGAGTTCACAAACTTAATTGTCTGACCTCGTATGTAGCCCTTTTTGATACCATTTACTCTCTCTCCCCACTCGCAGATGTAACCACAATCCTGAATTTACTGACAATACTCATCCATGTTTTATATATATATATATATATATATGTTGTATATATCCATAAAAATTATACTGCACATATCTATCTTCATTTGCTCTCTTCAGGCAACATTATGTTTTTAGATTTATCCATGTTAATATGCAGAGCTTTAATTAATTTACTTTAAATTTTTGTTATTTTTAAATTTGGGAGGGTGGCTTCAGGTTCACAAAATTGGATTAATCATAATCTTTTGTTCATGACACATAAGAGATCTATCAGTGGTTCCTTTTTATTTCTTTAGCTTACTTTTAATAATGTAATAAGCACTTGGAAACTTATTATGAAAAACAAAATCTAGGTCCTGGACAATAAGTTGTGTTTAACCATATCACGTTCCAAACTTCCACCTTCTGCCTCCTGACAGAACCATCATCCTGAATTCCATCTTCACATTCTCTTGCTTCCTATTGGATCTATGGACATTTATTAAAAGTATATATTTTTAAATTTTAGATGTTTTATCCTATGTAAAAACGGTAGCATCATAGTCACAAAATATTTTCACACAGATACTTATTACAAAAGGTAAAAGAGTTACTTTATAGTGAATAAACCTGGTAAACACCATCTTAACCAAGTGGTCAGAACTAGTATCTGCAGTAATATTCTGAAACTGTTCCAGGCTGAAGACTAAACAGATATGACAACTGAATGCAATGTGTGAACAAGGAGGGGTTTTTTTTTGGGGGGGGGGCACATTTATTAATATAAAGAATTAATTAATTAATATAAAGAATATTAATGGGGCAATTGGCAAAATTTGAGTAAATTCTGTAGATTAGATGACAGTAGTCTGTTGATGTTAATTTCCTGCTGTTGATAATTGTGTTATGTAACACAATTCCTTGTTTTAAAGAAATTTATATACTTTTTAGGGGTAAAGGGCCATTATGTTCACCTCTGAAACTAACAATTTAGGGTAAAATGTATTATGTATGTACAAAAAATTATATGTATGAAAGAAAGAGAAAGCAAATGATTGCTTAATATTAACATTTGGGAAGTCCAAGTGAATACTATATGACAACTCTGATATTCTTGCAACTTTTCTCTAAGTCTGAAATTATGTCAAAATAAAAGTTAAAGAGTATCCTGATACATGTAATCTTTTGGGACTCACCTTTTCTACTTAATATTGACAAAATTCATCACAACTCTTAGGTGTCACTGGAGTTCATACTTTTAAAAATAGCTTTATTGGGATATAATTTACACACCAAAAAAATTCACCAGTTTCAGAGTATATAATTCAGTGATTTTTAGTATCTTCACAGAGTTGTGTAAGCATCACCATAATCTAATTTTAGAACATTTCAGCACTCCAAAAGGAAATACTCCTATCCATTAGCTTCACTCCTTACTCTCAATCCCCACCTCCACCCCACATAACCACTAATCTTTCTATCTCTATAGATTATTTCATTCATTTGTAATGCTGTATAATATTATTTTGTTTATGCCACAGTTTATTTATCCACTCTCCCACTGAGGGCATTTGGGTTGTTTTCCAGGTTTTTGCTGTTATGAATGGTATTGGTTTGCAGTTTTCTCATGTATGTCTAAGAGTTTTTCCTATTATATACATAATAGTACACTTGCATAATCATGGATATGCAACTGGTCAAGTATAGAAAATAATTAAAACTGTTTGGAAACTATATTCCAAAATGGTTGTGCAAATGTACACCGTCACCAGTAATAAAGGAGAGAGAGAGAGAGATCCTATGGATTAATAGCACTTCAAATAATTATTGGCCATTTGTGTTGCTCTTCTGCGAAATTCCTGTTCATGTCTTTTACCTATGTTTCTATTGGTTTTGTGTGTGTGTGTGCTTTTCCAACTGATTTGTAAGTGTTCCTAATTTATTCTTGATACAAAGCCTTGGTTAGTTCTCCATAGCATGAATATCTTCCCCCAGTTTGATAGTTACATTTTCACTTCTTGAGTGTCCTTTCACTTCACTTGCTTTAGTGTCCTTTTAAAAGTTAATTCTAATAGTCAAATTTATGAATATTTTCTTCCACATAAATGTTTTTAATGTTTTGCTTAAGATTTATTTCCCTATTCCATGTCTAAAAAAAGTCTACCAATATTTTATACTAAGAATTTAAATTTTTTTTAAACATTTGGATCTTTAATCCAGTTGGAATTTTAAAATATGTCATAAAATAATTACCCAATTACATCTTTTTCCACATAGAGATCCATTTTTTCCAAACCTGTTTGTTGAACAGTTGGTCCCTTTTTTCCCACTGCTCTGACGTGCAATCTCTGTTCTTTACTAAAGTTCTACACTGTGATAATCTGTTTCTGGACTCTGTTCTATTCCACTGGTCAGTTTGTCTCTTGCTTCATCAATGCCACATTACCTTAATTATTACAATTTCAAAATAAGTTCTGAAACCTGGTAGGCAAGTCCCTCTTCTTTCTTCTTTAGAAGTGTTTGACTATTGTTGGTCCTTTACTCTTCCATTTAAATTTTAGTATCATCTTATGAACTTTAAGGAAAAATATGGTTGGTATTTTTATTGTTTCTCATGAATCTATATATCAGTTTGAAGAGAGTTGCCATTCCATGATATTAAATCTTCCTAATATGAACATGGTATCTCCACATTCATTAGTTTTATTTAGATTTTTTTTACTACGCCTTAATAACATTTTATACAGTTTTTCCTATAGAAGCCTTGGACCACTTTTGTTAGATTTATTCCCAATTACTTTATATTCACAGATATTATTTTGTCTGGTATATTAATTAATAAATTGTAAGAGTTGTCTTATCTTTTATGTTGCACATCTTTCTTGGGCATCTGTGGGAGTCTCTCTCGGGTGTACTCCAATGACTCAAATTATTGAGTCACAGGATACGTACATCTTCAACAGAAAGAGCTCTGTGAATAATAACACAAATGTAAGTTATCAGTAAACACTTGAGAGATATATAATGAAGAAACTATCCCAATTAAAATGATGAGACGAATTTTATCATACTGTAGTTATAGTCCAGCCAAAGTCAAACTGGAGGAGAGGCATGTTCAGAGTAGAGGATGGAATGTCCTGACAGTGTTAGAATGAGCATTAGCCGGAGACTCAAGTCCTCCGAGAAGGAAAATGAGCCGGTTGTGCAAGAATCTCCAAGAAATACAAAGAATTAAGTTAGAGAATCTTGTTACTAAAGATATTCTTTTTTTTCTGGAAAAGCGATTTAGCCAAGTTAAAGGAAATATCAAATAACTACTAGCCCTAGATACTATCTTCCACGTCAAGTTTCTCAACATTAAGGTCTTCAGAGCTAGACTGATTGCTAGGAGAAATAAAAAGAAAACACTTCCAATATATCTGGTATTAATGTTATATATTTATGTTTATATTTATTATCTGATATGATGCTGTAAATATGATAGTATTAACATCTCCTCTTTATAGATGACAAAATAGAACCTCATGAATATTAAACTCAAGATCACAAATCCAGTTATTAATAAATCCAAGACTTGACTCCAGATCTCTCAATGTAAATTCCCTGTTTTCCACTGTATCACAATACTTGAAAGAAAATTAGAGCATCCTGGAGCTCTGAAAGCACCGAATTTTTAACTCCTTAGAGCATGCTGGAGTTTTAAGACAGTAAGTAAAACGGGCAAAGTACAAAGGAAAGAAATTAGATATATTTAGTGGTAATGAAAACAGACCCTTTTAAGTTGCTGTTAGAGTCAGAAGCCTGGCAAGAGGAGGATGTAATAAAGATAAATAAATTTAGTCACGAGAATATAAAACATGACCGACAGAAACTTTTAAAAATAGTTATACATGTTTAGCTTCTTTTCTCCATTGTGGTTATTTTATAATAGAGAAGATTTAACAAAGAAAGTAAGATTATGAGGATGGATTTAAATATTTATGGAAGGATAATTTTGAATATTGCCTTAGAGTTAAGTGCAGTGGATAGTTCTGATGCTGATCATATCTCACATGTGGTTTGAGCTTTCATACACCTTATCTGAAGTGGTACCCTCAGTGTCTACATTGAAGTCGGAAGAATATGGTCGCTTAGCACTGGGGAGGATTGAGCTAGAGGGGTAATAGCTAAACGGTATGGAGTTTCTTTCGGAAGTGATGAAAATGTCCCAAAATGGATTGTGGTGATAGTGTCACATATCTGTGAATATACTAAAACTGTTGACTTGACACTTTAAATGGATGAATTGTATTGTTGTGAATTATATCTCAACAAAGTTGTAAAAAATAAAGAACGGCTGAAGAACTTGAAGACCAGATCTTCCCAGCAACATTCCCCTACACCCCTTGCTTTTTCCTAGATAACGCAAAAAAAAAAAAAAAAAAAAAAAGGAGGTTTGGAGGTTTTCTTAAATTAATCTGAGAGTGGTTGTGTCCACATTTTAGCTGTTCAGGATAACCCCCAGCATGGTTATCACGGAAATCAAATAGAAAGTGATGATAGGATAACCCAGAGGCCAGTACTAGCCCCGATGTAAAGGTTCCTTCAGGTTGGGAAAGTGTACTTCAGTTGGTCCCTAGCAATCCTGAGTGGCTGTACACGTCTCAGGCCTACCCTACTCTGAATTCATACCCCATAAGTCTGTACCGTATTTGGACAGACGTTGGGGACAGGATGAATAACTCATCCATCTCTTCTCTTTACCAATGCTGTATTCCTGGGGAATGTTACATGTCAGATCTGTCAAAGGGGAGAAACCGGTTTGACTTCATGCCAGTGTTTGAAGTGACGTAACTAGAAGGCTAGCGTTGAACAATGCACAGTGCACCCTGAAGGAGAAGAGGGGTTCCTTGACTAGTTTTAAAGCAAGAGACAAACTCACTCATTGGTTCTAGGTTGTTTATACCACCAGCCCATTTTCTTTCCCTCTGTCAGCAGAGGATTGAGCAGGGTCTAGTAGAGTTTCCACATACTTGACCCTCTGGAGATGTGCTCAAGGCAAGTCCCAGGGAAGGCAGACCCGCTCCTTCAAGAGGACCAAACCCAGTTAGCTCTTAATAGGTTCACTCAGAGCTAGGTTCTGAGTCTATGAGGTTCACTCAGTCTGTGAACAGCATGAACCACTAAAGTATTTTCCCAGCATCCTCTGCACCATAGACAAGTCTTAGACATCCTCTCTGGTTTTCAGGCTCCTCCCTCACCCAGAGAGAAAGGATACTGCCAAATCCCACCTCTCCCTGGGGAAACACTGTTCCGTTTCAATCAACAACACCCTTTCCACAGTACCCTTTGCCCTACCAGACTCCACGTCTGGGATAGTAAAAACATATTGGAGCAGAGTTTCCAGAGGACAGGGACATTAACCAGGAGGGAACATCTACGTGCTCCATCTTTCTCCTAAGTTGCAACTGTCGGCAGTTCTCCGTTGTTTTCTTTCCTCTGGGCTCAACTCGTAAGTTGGAGGGACAATTAGTGAGATGAAGGACTCATTCCGTGAGGCCCAAGGAGACCCTGAATTCATGCTGGTAATGAGGCATCCAGCAGACTGAGAGGTCATGGCACCCTTGTTTGAAACGTGACTCTCATTATTCAAGACTTCTAACACAGGGGCAGCTGGATAGCTCAGTCGGTTAGAACGCGAGCTCTCAACAAGGTTGCCGGTTCAATTCCCGCATGGGATGGTGGGCTGCGCCCCCTGCAACTAAGACTGAAAATGGCGACTGTACTTGGAGCTGAGCTGTGCCCTCCACTATTTGATTGAAGGACAATGACTTGGAGCTGATAGGCCCTGGAGAAACACACTGTTCCCCAATACGCCCCAATAAAAAAAAAACTTCCACAAACTTCTAACACAGACAGAACAAAGCTATCCGGTTAGAATATAGCTAGATAAATGACACATTAATGCCTTCAAGTAGAAACCCAGAAGTTGGAAACTAATGTGTATCTATAATTGTGCTGGGGTAAGTTTTCTATGTGTGTACAAGTTGCTTCTGGTTCCCAAGGGGCTGAACTGGAGCAGTGGGTTCTGATAGACAGCCACTACGAGAACTATGGGGGTGGGGAGGAACAGATTTCCAAAAAGGTGGGATACTCCTCTGGGTAGCTAAAACAATAAAAATGTGTCTAAAAGATATTAGAAGAATGCATAGATTGATTTTTTTCTTTACCTTGGAGTGAAGGAACCTTTTTAGACCTGCCATAGAACCCAGAAGTCATAAAGCGAAAGGCCGATAAATACAACATAAACAATATAGCCCTCACCTAACCTAAAAATCACCATAAGTCCCATAAAAACCAATTTCTTTAATATACAAAGAGCACCGGTATATAAAATTTAAAAAATTAACATCCCAGTAGGAAAAGGGTAAAGAAGAAAAAACAGAATTCATTCATTTGTTCAATAAATATTTACTGAATGCTCAATGTATGCAAGGCTTGCTTCTAGATACTGGAGAGAGGGCTTTGGAAAACACAACAAAGAAAAACAAATACCAAAGGTTCATAAGTATACGAAAAGATTCTCAACTTCACTTGCAATAAATTGTTTTTCTAAAAAAAATTTTTTTAAATACTTCTTTTCACTTACTAGACATGCAAAGATTAAGCTTAGAACAGGCAAGGCTGAGGGAATACAGGCACCACGATACATTAATGAAGTCTAAATTGGCAGTCTCTTTTTAGAGGACTTTTACTTCTTACTTTAACAGCTCTGATTTGTTTGAGCCTTTTTTTTTTACAAGTATCTATTATTACTCTTTATAATTTAAAAAGTATTATATTAAAAATTGAAATCATAAACTACACCTATCCTTTCTTACGGGCCTTTGAAGGCTCCTGTTTTCTACATGTGTGAAGTGACAGTAAGATATTTTGTTTTTCGATAGAGGCTTATTTTTCTTGGCTTGAGTGATCAAAACTAACCCTAGATTTGTATTTTTATTATTCAGTCTTTCATTCAGCAAACATTTACTGAGTTAACTGCTTTATGCTAAGCAATGTACTAGCCACTGGCTATTTAGTCTGATGAGGGAAATACCAGATTAAATAATCTCAGTATAACATTAAAAATAATCACAGTATAACGTGACAAGGCCAACAAAAGAGATATGTGTAAAGTATTTAGGAAGCTGAGAGGAGGCATAAGTAATTGCCAATACAATTCAGAGGAGGCTTTTCAGAGTACGTGATATTTGAGCCAGTTCACGAGAGGAGTGTTTTCTGCCAATGCTTTGCCACCCAAGAAACAAACGGGAAATGAAAAGAATCATATCAACATCAAAGTCATTAGAGAGGTAGAGTTAGACAGGCCCACCGCCCCTTGAATTACAAATGTGAAATTAAGGCAGGAACCACTGAGAGTTGGAGAAGGAGGCTGCGGACGTGGGAGACACCTGGGTCTGAAAGTTGAAGGCTGAGTGTGAACATGACATCAATACCTCCCTGTTGAAATCTGAGACCTTTAAGTACCCCAGAACATGGTCCTCAGAGAAAACATGATTATAGGAACATTTCAGGCTGAAATTGCTGAGCTGATTATTGCTGCTGATAATGGTGCCCATCAAGGTAGTATCTCAAGGAATGACCAGACTGGTGAGCTTGGAATATCAGTCTGTATTTTTCTTTTCTTATAATGTCCTTTTCAGCTTTTTATGTGAGAGTAATTAATATTGCCCTTACAAAATGCTTTGAAATTGTCTTCTTTGTTCTATGAAAGAGTTTGCATGATTATTTTCAAGGCCTTATTTGTTAAAGATATATACCGGAATATTTATAGGGGAAAGTATATGATGTCTAGGATTTGTTTTTACATACTTTAGAAGAGAAAAGAATAGATGAAACAAGAATGATGGAATCATCATATTGATAATTCTGCAACTATGGTTATGGGTACCTGGGGTTCACCATGTTATTTTCTGTACTTTTAAGGATGTTAGAAATTTTTTTGCAAGAAGAGGTTTTTTAAAAAGGAAAATATTCTGTCTAGTACCTTTCAGAACACTCAATTGTGACAGACACTCAGTCATGATCTTAGAAACTCTGTCTTCATTCAACCCACAATGATGAAACTGATCCACTCTTCCCTGGAGGAAAAGATGTACGATTGCCAACTTGATTAGTGGATGTAGAAACAATCCAAGGCTTCAAACAGTATTGTTTTAGTAGAAAGTCTTCACAGGTGATTTTCTATGCTTTAATCCAGAGCATATTAGAGTTTGACAGCTTGTCCCCATTCCAACCAGAAATGCTTCCAGATCCAGGATTTAACCAATTTTTTCACTATATGTATTGGCTTCAACAATTTCATACTTTCTCTTCTGGCTGTGGGGTGGCTCAGTGGAATCCATTTTGTTAACACCATCAATCATTTCATGCCTGGTATGTAAGAAAGAAGAGCAAGCTGGAGCACTGAAAGTGTGCCCAAATATACACACAGATCCTTTTGGAAAAGTCTAGGAGGCTTACAGTTCAGGGCATTTAGGGTTTTCTTTGTATAACAATAAGCTGATGACTAAGCTCACTGAGAAGAAATGTCAGATGGACATTTAGATTTTTTTCTATGTCTAGGCCATTGTGAATAATGCTGCAACAAATATGGGACTGCAGGTATCTCTTCAAGATCCTGTTTTCATTTTCTTCAGCTATACACCCAGGCATGGGATTGCTGGATCACATGGTAGTTCTAGTTTTAATTTTTTGAGGAACCTCCATGTTATTTTCCACAGTGGTTGTATCAATTTACATTTCTACCAATAGTGCACAAGGGTTCCCTTTTTATCTATATCCTCCTCTACACTTGTTATTGTTTGTCTTTTTGATAATAGCCATTCTAAGAGGTGTGGGGTGATATCTCACTGTGGTTTTTATTTTTGTTTTCCTGATGATTAGTGATGTTGAGCATCTTTTCATGTACCTGTTAGCCATTTGTATGTCTTTGGAAAAATGTCTATTCATTTCCTCTGCCCATTGTTCAATCAGATTGTTTGGGGTTTTTTCTATTCTATTGAGTTGTATTTTTGCATCCACTTTATGATATCTTTTCCTAACTCAAGATTACAAAGATTTTCTCCTGTGTTTTCTTCAAGAAGTTATAGTTTAGGTTTTAAAGATTTCAGTCTATGATCCATTTTGAGTTACTTTATCTGTTGCAAGGCCAGGGTCAAGGCTCATATTTTACGTTTGGATATCCAATAATTCCCACAACCAATTTTTGAGAAGATTATCCTTTTTCCATTGAATTGCCTTGGAACCTTGGTTGACAATGAATTGAGCAAATATATGTGACTCTACATCTGGACTCTATTTTTCCATTGGTATATTTGTCTGTCTTTAGATCAATACTACACAGTCCTGATTATTGTACCTTTAGAATAAGTCTTATAATTAGATAGTGTGATTGCTCTAACTATGTTCACAATTCTTTTGGCTATTCTAGATCCTTTGTTTTTTAGATAAATTTTAGAATCAGTTTACCAATTTCTACCCAGTAAGGATCCTGGGATTTTCCTTGGGTTTGTATTGAATATGTCAATAAATTTGGGAAGAAGTAACAGCTTAACAATATTGACTCTTCCATACATAAACAAAGTACATCTCTCCATTAATCTCTTCTTTAATTTCTATCATCAGTTGTAGCTTCAACAAATGTTGCACATATTTTGATAGATTTATCCCTAAGTATTTCATGATTTTTTCTGATTGTAAATGGTATTTTTAACATTTTAATTTTCAATTGCTTATTGCTATTGTATAGAAGTATGTTTGATTTTTGTATATTAATCTTGTGTCTTACAACATTATAATATTCACTTATAGTTTTAGTAGCTGTTTTTGATTTTCTACATAGGTGATCATGTGACCTTTGAATAAAGACATGTCTCAAGCAAATAGGAAGCAACTAAAGGGGGATCCCACTGGCCAAATCTGGGACAATTTGAACATCAAAATAAATAATGATAGCAAAGGATTATTATTTATAAGAATTCACAGCTGACATAAATAGATATATAGATAAATGAATGAATGGTAGAGAAGGGAAAGCTTTTCTTCAGTTAAATATAAGTTAATAAATGACAAAGGAATGATAGAATTGGAAAATCATCATTTGAAAACCATCATAATAATTGATTCAGACAAGTATCATCAGTGTATGGTGCTAAAACTAGTGGGTGATGCTGTGATATACTGAAAAGAACTCAGCATTACTTCTGAGGAACTACAGATGAATTAGCATATCCCTAATCTAATCATGAGGGAATATCAGAGAAACTCAAATTGAGAAACATTATTAACTCACACAATAATTAGATTTCCAGGAAGGTGGACTAAACAAACATTTCTCTATTCCTCCTACTGATTGCAACTAGAATCCCTAAACACTATATATAAAACAAACTTAAGAGTCTAAAAGGTGGAGAAAATAGAAGACTAACTAGCAAGGGACCTCAGAACCCAAGGAGCAACATGGTGACAGATTCCCTGGGTTTTCTTTTTGTCTCATGCATCAGACAGGGAGCTGAAAAAGTTGGCAACTCTGAAACCAATGGATACAGATGAAAAAAAAGCCCCAACAAAATTCTGCTTCTTTTGCCAAAGGACCAGAAAAGGGCAGCCTACTAAGACAGAACATTTTTACACGATAACCACTTTACTTTACTCCAGCCAAACACCACAGAAAAAACTGTGGCTCAGCACACATCCACTCCAGCAAAAGCTGAATGGGGAGCCTAGACTTCCACTCTTACGGCGTGTAACAAAGTGCCCCGACACCCCTGCCAGGGTGGCATCAGAGAAAGCCAAGTAGGGAGACAGGACCTGCATCCCGATTGGGATAACAAGAACACCTACCCCATGGTATCAGCGGAGACTATATAGAGACCTGCAATTCCAACCCCCCAACCAGCAATAACAAGGAGTGCCCTTTCAGACATCAATGGAAACCAAGTAAGAAACCTGGATTTCTACTTCCACCTAGCAGTAACAAGATGGTATACCCCCAACTTTCCTGCTGGAAAGCCAACTAAAATAAGTTTAAATAAGGCCCAGAATTGCATTTAAGATATAATATGAAAATGTCCAGGTGATGGTGAATCACCAAGAACCAAGATCTCAACCTGACTGAAAAAAAGACAAGAGAAGTCAACACTAAGCTGACAGATAGGACACACTACCTATTCAGAAAAAAACAATTTTCAGACAGTGAATTTCTTATCAGGAACCATGGAGGACAGAAAGAAGTCGCACAATATTTTTCCAGTGATGAAAGAAAAGAATTGACAACTCAGAATCCTTTGCCCAGTGAAAATGTCCTTCAGGGACGAAAGGGAAATCTAAACATTGTCTGATGAAGAAAACTAAAGAGAATTTATTACCATCAGACCTATCCTAAAAGAATGGCTAAGGGAGTTCTCTAAACAGAAGGGAGATTATGAAAGAGGAAACTTTGGAACATCAGGAAAGAAAAAAGAACATGATAAGTAAAAATATAGGTAAATACAATAGGCTTTCTTTTTCCTCTTGATTTTGTTTGAATCAGTGTTTGTTATATGTTTGTCATACATGTTCCTCTTGATTATGTTTGACAGTTGAAACAAAAATTATATTACCTGCTATGGGCTGAATGTTTGTTTCCTCCCAAAATTCACATGTTGAAAATCTAATGCCCAAAGTATTGGTATTAGGAGGTAGGGCCTTTGGAAGATAATTAGGTCATAAGCATGGAGCCTTCATAAATGGGAGTAGTGCCTTCATAAAAGATACCACACAGCGCTCCCTGGCCCCTTCCACCATGTGAGGACACAGAGGAAAGTCAGCAATCTGTAACCCAGAAGAGCCTTCACCAGAACTCAACCATGTTGGCACCCTGATGTTGGACTTCCAGCCTCCAAGGGGGTGAGAAATTCATTTTTGTTGTTTATAAGCCACCCAGTCTATGGTATTTTGTGATAGCGGCCCAAGTGGACTAAGATAATCACTGTCTAATGTTCTAAATATATATATATATAGGGGAAATATTTAAGACAACAGAGTTCTGGAAGTTCAAGAAGTACAATAAAGCAAGCAGAGGAAATAAAAGGCATTCAAATTGGAAAGGAAGGAAAAAAAAAACTGTTCCATTTGCAAGTGACATGATTGTCTACAGAGAAAACCAAAGAATCTACCAAAAAACAAATCTAAGAATTAACATGTGAGGTTGGCAAGGTCTCAGGATACAAGATAACCATACAAAAATCAATCATATTTTTATATACTTGTAATGAACAGATAGACACCAAAATTAAAATACAGAACCATTTAAATCACTCAAAAAAAGAGAAATACGTAGGTATAAAATCTAGCATTGTGTCCCATGAGGCACAAAATTTTTTTAACTATGATGAGGTCCAATTAATTTATTTTTCTTTTGTTCCTTATGATATCTAGGCAATCATTGCCTCATCCAAGGTCACAAAGACCAACTGAATTGCAAAAGTAAATTAACGAAAGAAAGAGCCTTTTTAACAAATGGCCGGAGGAACTAGACATCCATAGGCAGAAAAATAAACTTTGACCTAAGTCTCACCCCACACAAAGAATGAACTCAAAGTGGATCATGGACTTAAATGTAAATTGTAAAACTATAAAACTTTAAGGAAATAATAGAGCAGAAAATCTTTGGGATGTAGATTTAGGCAAAGAGCTTTTAGACTTGAAACCAAAAGCATCATCCACAAAAGCAAACTGATACATTTTACTTCACCAAAAATGAAAAACTTTTGCTCTTTAAAAAAGCGGTTAACAGAGGATGAAAAGACAAGCTACAGGCTGGAAGGAAATATTTGCAAACCACATGTCCGACAAAAACCAGTATCTAGAATACATAAAAAATTCTCAAAACTCAGCAGTAGCCCTTTGCCTTGTCTTATCCATAAAAGCAAGGTGGGTCACCAGCAGTTCAACTGGAGCCACTTGCAAAATATCAGCCAAGATTCTCACTCTTGCTAACCTCTGCTCAAACCAGCACGATCTAACCTGGAATATGGCCTCAGTAAATGCCACCAGTGTTTGTGTCAGTACACAAAGGATATAGGCTTCATCACATTAGACTAAGTGATCTTCTTTGAATAAATCATTGAAGGCATCCAGCAGACTAAAGAAACAATGCTAACTCTTTACACATTAAACAGCAACAAACTCAACAGTAAAAAGGAAACAATGTAAATAGCAAACAATCCATGGACAAAAAACATGCAGAAACAATTCAACCAAGATATACAGATGGCAAATAAAGACACGAAAAGATGTTCAACATCATTAGCCATTAGGGAAATGCAAAATAAAATCACAATGAGATACTCCCTCCCCCCACTCACACAGCCAAAATTAAAAACACAGACAGTATCAAGTGTTACTGAGGATTTGGAGACACTGGATTACTCATACATTGCTCTTGGGAATAAAGTGGTACAGCCACTTTGGAAAACGATCTGGCAGTTTCTTAAAAACTAAATCTGTAACACTGGAAACTAATTTTTAAAAAAACTAAACCTGTAACTAACATATGACCCAGCAGTTGTGCACCTGGGTGTTTATCCCAGAGAAATAAAGACTTATGTTCACACAAGAAACCTGTACACAAGTGTTTATAGCTGCTTTATTCATAATAGTAAAAAACTAAAAACAATTCGGATGTTTTTTAACAGGTGAACTGTTAAGCAGATTGTGGTAGAGCCATCCTACAGAATACTACTCAGCAGGAGGAAACTATTGATGCAGACAACAACCTAGATCAATCTCCAGAGAACTGTAAAGTAACTTCTGTGTATGTTTGACATTTTTAATAGTAAGATACTGGGCGGGGGGGAAGTCACTGGAATCTTATGGCATATATTTAGGATTTTTGAAAAATTCTAGAGTTCAGTTGCATACACATAACAAAAATATTTAATTCTGTCACTAGGCCAAGATTTTGATAAACTGCTACATAATTCCTCGTAATGAGAAGGGGTCCATAAGTGACCTTGTTAATGCAGACCAGTAAGTTTCATTTGCCCTAGTTAGCATTGATTTCTCAAGCTCTTTTCAAATTCTCACTCCTCCATGAATCTTTTCCTGATTCCCACTTCTCTCTGGTTAACTCCAGTCAAATTGGATCTCTACCTTTCTGATGCAAAAATTGCATTCTTACATGAACTGCTTCCTGCTTGTTCCAGCCTCTGCCCCAGACATTTGTAGGCACTGAGATCCTGCTACCTGTAGATTCCGTCCCACCAGCCCCAAACTAATGAGGACCTCGTCTGGCACAATTTCTGTTCCTTTTCCTCTAGTGAGGATGTAGTCTGCTGCCCTTGGCTTGATGTGCAAACTCTTGGATGTCTGCAGGAACAACAAATTGAGTCTTCCTGTTTACCCTCCAATGTACATGGTAAGTCTAGACAAAAAAACCTTTGGCTGGGTCCCTGGTTCTCACTCCAATTTCCTTCCAGGGTTGTAGCCTGCCCCTGGAGCCTGTTTTTCAGTCAAAGCTCGGACCCCTTACACAGTTCCTAACTCTATTTCTGCAGTATTGCTTACACTGGCTCATATGAATCTCTCTCTTCTACTTGTTGGCCAGTACCTGCACTGATAAGAAATCCTGCAACCATGTCCTGACTTCTCACTTTGGCATCTTCAGAGACTGACTCCAAAATTATGTCTTTGGACACAATGATGGGGCTTCATCCTGGTTTCCCCCATTATCTAAGGTCCTTACTAGAAGGTTCCAGAATGTGAATCTGAGAGCCGTGTCTTTACAACAATTATTTCCACACATCTTTCTTTTCCAATTATAAGAGCCATAAACATAAAAGCTATGTCTAATTTATCTTCCCATTTCTCATAACACTTAGCACATTGTTGGCATAGAGGAAATAAATAACAGACTGGTCAAAATATATAATAAATTAGAGGGTTTTGTGAATATCTTCATAAACTGCTGTGGGAAGAAAATTCTCATTCCCATCAAACTGACAACTTGACATGTCCAAATATATTCTGTGCTTGCTGGGCTTGCGAACCTACTTTTTACTACATATATTCTCAGGATTCACCCTGAACTTATTGAATAGCAAGCTCCGAGATGGAGCCACAAGTCTGTTTGTTGTGGTGGGTTGAAACCTCACACACAGCCAGTTTTGCAGCACAAATTATTACAGGGTACTCAGACTCTAGCACTAAATCACCTGTTTTAGAGGCCCTTTCACCTTACAGTTGCACCTGGGAAGCTTTTCAAAGGCAGGTTCCTTGAGCCCAGCTCCAGAAACTCTGATTCAGAGAGCTTAAGAGGAGGCCCAGAAATCTGCATTATAAATCAGCACAGCATTACAAATCAGTGGTTGTGATACTGGCAACCCTGGGGCAGACTCTGTGAGAAATAACCTTCTCACCAGCAGAATTCCCTGTCCTTCCCTTTTCCCCTCCAGTACACCATTTGTTCTGAGAAACTGACCTCTAAAACCTGATATAATGTTCTAGTGTGATCACCGGCCAAATCCCTTCTCAGACATCCCATTGAATCCAGTTCCACTCTCACCAGCCTACCATCTCGTACTAATTACTCATCCTCCACTGGTTCTTCATGTATGCATCAAGCATATTGAATATTGACCATGAACCAGATGTCTGGGCTACAAAATTGACCAAGGCCTGGTTCAGCCTCTATATAGTGCACTTGATGAGGAAGGCAGACACAAAAACCAATCATTCTGACTCAATGTAGTGAGTGCAAAGATAGTGACAAGTATGGAAAGCTCAGTGACACACGTCACCCAGTCTGAGGTGGTGGTAGTGTGGGCAGCAGAGGTTTCCTGAAGGATAGGATAACTGAGCGGCAGTTGAAGGGTGAG
The DNA here is from genome assembly GCF_964194185.1 of Rhinolophus hipposideros. Taxonomy (NCBI): domain Eukaryota; kingdom Metazoa; phylum Chordata; class Mammalia; order Chiroptera; family Rhinolophidae; genus Rhinolophus; species Rhinolophus hipposideros. Next base: position 38,307,549 of record NC_138051.1, read on the forward strand.
TAGGAGTTGTCAATCATCTCTTTTCCTCAGAGAAATCACTTTAGAAAACCTGTAAGACTATATCACTCTTGCTCAAGAAACTACCTCAGTTATCAACCCAGATAAATCAGGCTTACCAGGCTGAAAAACATTAGCAAATCCTCCATTATAGATAAACATTATCCTACTTACAGAAGATAACAGCTGAAATTCGAATCCTGAGTTCTCTCTGGAACATACGGTACAATTACTTAAGAACTCCTTCTTGCAATGTGGTGTGATGAGGAATTAAGAATACATACATACTTGAGCGTATACTCCTCATTCCAGGTAACATGATTTACCCAACAAAAAAAACATAATTTTTTTTTTAGTACCAGTACACAATGCTCTTTTTCAGATTCAAAACATACTACTATGTGTTCATTACAGGAAAAATGGATAAAGAGCTTTAGAAAATCAGCCATAATTCCACAATCTGGAAATGACCACTCAGAGTATTTGGGTACATTTTCTTCCCCTCTGTGGGGACAGAGCCAGGAGGGCAGTTTCCAGGCTCTCGGCATCACGTGGAAAGGTGCTGGCTCAGGTAGTAAATGGCCATCAACTGTGATTGCATGGCCATCAGCTGTGGCTAGTTGGCCGTCAGCTGTAACCAGTGTGCCATTGGCCACTGATATCACTGGCCATGGCTATGCTAGCAAAAAAAATGGGGGCTAGCAAGAAGATGGTGGCTGAGCTAGCAAACGGAGCAGTGGGGGTTGCGAACAGTGTGGCTCCTGCTTCCTGTGTCTCCAACCCAGCCCCCAGCGAGAATATAGTGGTATGACTCCCCTATCTATGGCTCCGTGGGTGTTCCTTTTTGGCCTCGCCATATCCTGCGTTCGTATGTGGGGAGCGGGAGCAGAGACTCCGCAGGCCGCCCTGCATGACATGGTGCAGAGAGCAGGGTCTCCCGCACAACACCATCTAATTTTAACATAGATTTTTGAAAACCAAATTGATTTATAATTTTGATTATTGCTTTCTAAAACACAATGTACTGAGCATTTTTTCACATTAAAATTTTTTCAAAAGCATTTTAATGGATGCATCTTCTAGATTTACCATGGTTTACTGAACTATTCCCATAAAGTCCCAGCTGTTTCCAAATTTTTTCACAATTAAAAATAATGTTGTAACATCTGTATCTGCATTTCCATCTAAATTCTTAGAACTGACGTTTTAAAATGAAATTACAAAATCAAAAGTTTCGAATATCTTTATATCGCTTACATTATTATTATGTTGACCTCTCAAATGGTCATACCAATTTCCACTGAGGCTGTTCCTCTTAAACTTTTGTGTGATCCTGTTTTTAAAATTTGAGATGTAATTCACATAAAATTTACCCTTTTAGGGGTGGCCAGATGGCTCAGTTGGTTAAAGCACGGGCTCTGAACAGGGTTGCTTGTTCGATTCCCACATGGGCCAGTGAGCTGCACCCTCCACTAGATTGAAGACAACGAGCTGCTGCTGAGCTTCCAGAAGGGGCAGCTGGATGGCTGAGTTGGTTAGAGCATGAGCTGTCAATAATAGGGTTGCCGGTTCAATTCCCACATGGGATGGCTGCACCCCCTGCAACTAAGATTGAAAACAGTGACTGGACTTGGAGCTGAGCTGCGCCCTCCATAACCAGATTGAAGGACAACGACTTGGAGCTGATGGGCCCTGGAGAAACACACTGTCCCCCAATATTCCCCAATAAAAATTTAAAAAATAAAAACAGAAATAAAATTTGCCCTTTTGCAGTGTACAATTGAGTTTTTTTTTATTATGGTATATTCATAAGGTTACCCGACCATCACCACTATCAAAATCCTGAACGTTCTCATCAGCCCCAAAAGAAACCCTATGCCCATTAATAGTTGCACCTCATTCGTCCTCCCCCCAAACTCCTGACAATCACTAATCTACTTTTTGTCTCTATGGATTTGCCTATTTATTCAACAAACATTTATGAGCACCTTCTATGTGCCATACAATCTTCTAGATACAAAAAGATGTGTAAGATTTCTGTGTATAGGAGTATAAAAACGTATAAAACTTTATAGAGAGGTGTTAAAGGAAACCTAAATAAATAGAGAGGTATACCAAATTTGTGGTTTAGAATTCATGATTTAATAACAATGTCAGTTTCCCCTAAAGTAATCTGTAGATTCGATGCATTCCCGATCTACACTCTAAATGTTTTGTGGAACTTACACGCTTAACATTTTCATGGATATAAAAAAGGCTAAGGAGAGCCAAGAGGCTTTTGAAGAATGATGAATGAGTTGTTTTTTAGATATCCAGATCTGTTATAAAGCTATAATAATTAAGACTGTGTTATTGACATAAGACAGACAAATACCTAATAAACAAAAGGAGAATCGAGCGGCAGACATTGCGCTGGATGTACTGCATGTATCACTGCTGCATATCTGATAGTGGGAGCACTGCAGCTTTTCAATAAATGGTGCCAAACAATTAAGTAGCTGTATATAGAAGCTGGTAAAATTGGATCTATACCTCATATTGTATTTAAAAGTCAATACCTAGGGGCCCGCCCGGTGGCTCAGGCGGTTGGAGCTCCGTGCTCCTAACTCCGAAGGCTGCCGGTTCGATTCCCACATGGGCCAGTGGGTTCTCAACCACAAGGTTGCCAGTTCAACTGCTCGAATCCCGCAAGGGATGGTGGGCTCCGCCCCCTGCAACTAAGACTTGAACACGGCACCTTGAGCTGAGCTGCCGCTGAGCTCCCGGATGGCTCAGTTGATTGGAGCAGTCCAAGTGAAAAAAAGAAGTAAAAGAGCAGGAGAAGATATTTTCAATACATATATATGACAAAGAACTCATATATAGAATAAAGAATTCCTAAAACTTATTAAGTAAAAGACATACTCTACAGAAAAATGAGAAAAAGATTTGAACAGGCACTTTAAAATTCCTAGTCAATTAGTATACAAACAGTATTCAATCTCATTAATACTTAGGGAAATACAAATTAAACCCACACCAAACTACAACCACTTACTCACAAGATTACATTACCTAACTATACCTACAGTCAGTGAGGTTGTGGCATGTTTGGAAGTCTCGTACACTGTAGGTGAGTGTGTAAACCAATGAAACCATTTGCAAAAACAGTTTGACCTTGCTTAGTAAAGTTAAAAACACACATAACTAACAATTTTACTCCTGAGAAAGTCATGCCTATTTGCATCAGGATACATATACAAGAAAACTCATAATAACACATTTGTGATAACCAAATATGGGAATGTTAATAGTGGTGGCAAATTGCAGCACCTTTCCTTTGAAAAGAACTGTGTATGTCTCCCTACCATGTAACTTGCGATGCCTCCCGCGAGAGGGGTATACATGCCACCTAATTGACTTTGGCTTGGCCATGAGACATGCTTTGGCCGATAGAACATGAGAACAGACATAATATACATTACATCTGTAAGAGTCTTAATGAGCTTCTGTCAGAGCTATCGCTTCTACCTCTGCCACAAAAATGCGTGTCCTAGACAGTTTGCTCCCTTTGTCTGTATCCCGAAATGAGAAAACACATAGAAAAGAAACTAAGATGATACAGTTTACAAGTATCAAAAGCAAGAAACAAATATTGGTTATTGAAGCCAGTGCGACTGAAGGGTTGTTGATTGCAGCAAAGCTAATATACAACAATAGAGTAGATCAACTGTGGTACATAACAAAAATGGAATACTACACAGCAATGAAAATGGATGAGACATAGACACACACAACGTATAACAACAAAATAATATTGAATAAAAAGAATATATACAGTATGATTCCAGGTATATGAAGTTCAAAACAGGCAAAGCTACTTTCCTGTTGGGGAATTCATAGGTAGATGGTGACACTGTAATAAAAAAACAAGGACATGGCTACCAAGTCCGGATAATGGCTATCTCTGTGGGGGTGGGGTGGGGTGAAAGAGAGTTGTAATGGAAAACAAATACAAGGTAAGATTCTACGGTACTGGCAACGTCCGATCACTGGAACTGAGTATTCACTTTAGATTTTTCTTTAAACAGTACATTTTCATGATATAGTAAATTTCTATGTATATTTCACAATTTAAATGTGTTTTAAAAATTCCCTGTCCTTGCTCAGTTGTTCCTCTAAGCCTTCCTTGGAAGTTTCCAGTTACCACCCTCACCTGGAAGTCACTATAAATTAATTTCGTAACTGAGATTTCACAAGATGCTAGATCAAAATGCTTTACTGATAGCCCAGTCTAGAATATCTAACACGTCTATTCTCCTCTTGTTCCTGGAATTCAAAATCCAAAAAACCCCCAGAAAACCACTCACGCCAATCTGGCAAGGTCTGCTATTTATAATTCTTCACTGCTGTTGATTAGTCAGAATTCCTTCATCTTTTAAAAGCTTACACATTTTGTCTTTTTAAATATTTATTCTACTATTTTATTTAATGTTGAGATTATAGTTTCATGATGGTGATTTCCAGAAACATTTTTTGAAATTTACGTATTTATTCCTTATTCATCCCTAATTCCTAGTATGTGTTCAGCACCTGCAGTGTAGATGGAGATGAATGACAATAACAATAACATATTGTTGAGATTTTACAAAAATTACAATAAATAGAATATTTAATCTAAGTCATATAATGAGAAGCCGTACTAATGCATGATGCTTTGATTTCCCTGTTTTTTTTTTAAACATTAGCAATGAGTCATACAATATTACTGGTGTTTATATTTCACGATGACTGGACTTTTTTTATTACTGAAGGGAGATTTTCAATGTACATTCAGCTTTTTAGTCATCTGCCTGATTTTAATTTTCTAATTCCTCCTTGGTTATAATCTTGTTTATAGTATATCACTCCAAAGACTACTTCCTTTCCCATAGTTACAAATCATTAGTATACCGTTTTCCAAAATACCATTATTGTAAGTTTTCCTCATCTAATTCCAACTGCATCTCTGAAAACAGATTTCTCTTATGCCTCCAGGCATTCCATGGGTGGCAAGGCACAGAAAAGACAACATAAATCCATGTAACACAATTTCCTGTCTTTGGGAGAAATGACAGATGATTGTGGAAAACCCCACAGGTACCCTCTTATGGCATATCTTCCTCAAAAATTATGTGGGACACCCCTATATCAGTCAGGATCTAATCAGGAGAACAGAAAGCATTCTAAGTATTTGAAATGGAATTTAATGCAGGAAATTGGTTACCCAGCTGATGAAGGAGATGAGAAACCAACAGTGGATGGTGACACAGTCCAGAGATTATCAACAGCAGGAAAACTCACCTTGGCTGGAGGAACAAAGAGAAGAAGTAGAGAAACAAAGAGAAGAAGTGGATCACCCAGTAGAAGCTGAACCATGGCAAGACTGTCAGGCAGGTAATGGAGCCATGGAGCAGATGCAGTCAATGATGGAGAAACCAGCCAGGGCAGAAAAAGGGGGGCTGTGTGAATACCCTGGTTTCTTCCTCCATCTAATCTCTCATTAGTACTTCCCATTAGCCCGAATCAGCTGAAAAATAGCAGTAGCAGAATAGTGGAAGGGCAAGAAATGAAGGGAATAGGGAGAAAGGGGATTTAGAGAAGTGATAACACTTGTCTCCAAATCATCAAATGGCTATGATTTGGGAGAGGGAATGGATTTATTCTCCATGGCACCATTGGAGAATCAACAGATGGAAAATTAAGTAAAACAAATTTCAACTCAAAATAAGAAAGTATAGTTAAATAAACACAACTGTCTAAAAAGGGCAACAGTTTGCCTTGAAAAGTGATGATTTTGGAGCCTACAATTGGTAAATATTTTGAAATGTTATGAATAAAATGTTCTCCTACAAGTTCTATATGATGCCATTAAAAGCCACAGAAAAATGTTAATAGAATCTAGGTGGTAGGTATATGGGTGTTCACTGTAAAATCTTGTGACTTTGCTGCATGTTTGAAATTTTCTGTAATAAAATGTTGGAAAAAACATCACTGAAGTCAGCAAGACATCTAGACCTACCAAGTGGGATCATCTATTCATATATGTTTTTGTTATCTGTTACTAGGTAACAAATTACCCAAAACTTCACACTCAAAGCAGCAAACATTTTTCTCACAGTTTCTGAGGATCAGGAATCCAAGATCAGTTTAGCTGGGTAGTTCTGGTTCAGAGTCTCTCGTGAGGTTTCAGTCAAGCTGTTGACTTGGCCTATAGGCATCTGCAGGCTTGAGTGGGGAAGATGTGCTTCCAAAATCACTCATGTGATTGTTGGCAGGACGCAGTGCCTCACAGGATGTTGGCTAAAGTCCTCAGTTCTTTGCCAGGGTGACCTCTCCACAGGGATACCTGAGTGTTCTCCTGACATGGCAGCTGACTTCCCTCAGAACAAGTGATCGGAGAGAGAGTGCACCCAAGAAGGAAGCGATACTATTAAACCTTTCAGTGAAAATAGAAGTATATACCAAGATTCTGGGAAGATGACAGCAATGATTGTGGTGGCATAGTTTTTAGATCTTCCCAAATTCCCCCAGAAAAACACAATAATTAGATAGCAAAATCCAAAATCCTTGAACAATACTTACAACAAAACTAGGTAACAAAGTATCCCATAAACCTTAAATTACAAGCAGGTAGGTACAAACCACCAAGAGCTATTGGCAGCTATGTAAGAAAAAAAAAAACAGAGGGAAACAATGGGGCATTTGACATCCCTAAGAAGAAAACATGAAAATAGCCAATTGGCATTCACTAGAAAGTGTTAAGGGTTTTGCCCACTCTAATAGGAAGTAAGTGTAAGGATCTCATAGTATGAAGGTCTATAGAGGCTGGAGAAGTCCAGACCCTATACTCTGGAAAATAACTAACCATGGCTCCTTTCCAGGACAGGGTCCCACACTGGGAAGAAACTGCTGGAAATGGAATAAAAACTAAGCAGGGCAGGGACAACAAAGAAGGAAAGAGAAAGTCCAGATAAAAGAGGGGCCAGAAAATAGAGCCAGGAAATCTCAAAGGGCAAACCACTCTCATTTTAACGCTATACAAAAACAACAAAAGAGGGAGCTCTGTGAAGTTAAAAAAAGACAACTGAACTAAGCTTCCTTGCAAAATTTTAGGGAAACTAATTTCACATAAATATGGGCAACAGAAAAGTGTGCTACTCAAAGCCCATACAAGTTTATCATCAGGAAAAAAAGAGAGAGAAAAAATAAGGAGCAGACTAACATCCCAATGAAATCATGCTAGAAAGAAACACTAAGAAAAAAAGAAAAGATTAACATCTAATGTACTATTGCATAAAAAGCTAAAAGGCATTAAGAATATTGTTCAAGATATGAAAGAATATAAGTCAGAATTGGAAATATTAAGAAGTGAGGTGACAGAAACCAAAAAAGAATAGAAGTACAAATTTTTAAAAAATTTAAAAAAAAAAAAAAATTTTTAAATAAAGACTAAACTAGAATGAACATAAGAGTAAATAAACACAAGTGATATATTAAGAAAAAGATGAAAAGGAAGGGCATTGTTTGAATTTTAAAAAACTGGAGAAAAGTAAAGAATTTGAGAGACAGTGGCAAGTGTTGAAGACAGGCCAAAAACAAAAAAAATCACATAGATAATAGAAGTCCTTAAAAAAAAAAAAATGAAGCAAGAGAACAAATATACTAAAAATAAAATTCAAGAAAACTTTCCTAAAATTTAAAAAACAAAAAACTACATGTTGAAAAAGCACACTGTGTATCTTGAAAATGGTGATCCAGAATGACCAACATCAAGATATAATCTGCTAAAATGATTTGGTTTTAAAGAAAAAGAAAAAATAATATGTTGGGCATCTAGACAAGGACACCACATGACATAAAATTAGAAATAAAATCAGATTAGCATGTTTAGATTTTAATAGCAACATTTTGTGCCAGAAAAAAAATGGAATAACATACTTACGATATGCGAAGAAAGAAAATATGAATCAAGGATTTTATATCTGGCAAAACTGACCTCTAAAAGGCACAGATAAATTTTTACATCATGCAATCACTTGGGGAATATTGCTCCCATGAGGCCCTGCTAGTGAATCTCCTAGAGCAAACTGCGGCCTGCGGGCCAGCTGCGGCCCATGATCAATTGTTAATTGGCCCGCTGCAAATTCCAAAAATATATTTAGTTCACTTAAATAAACCAGGTGAGGCAATACGTACTTCTCCTCAAGTGAGTTGCCCGGCTGTTTGTGTATTTTACCGCATATGGCCCTTGGTGAAAAACATTGAAAAAAGTTTGAACACCCCTGTACTAGAGGAAGAGCTTCAGACAATCAAAATGACTAAAGAATCATTGACATACTCGTAAGAGCCAGTGGTACACATTAATTATATAGTTCCTTGTAGAACTAAGACTAAATGAACGTAAAAGAGAGAGATTATAGTACGTAACAGATTAAATACCTTTCACATTCCTCTCCATCCTACCAACTTCCGTATTCCTATCAAATTCAAGCATTCACTATCTCCCATTTGAATGAAAGCCAAGTTTTGTTTTGTTTTGTTTTTTACTTTTATTTATTTAAGTGTGTTTTTCCAGGACCCATCAGCTCCAAGTCAAGTAGTTGTTTCAATCTAGTTGTGGAGGGCACAGCTCACAGCGGCCCATGTAGGGTCAAGCCGGCAACCTTGTTGTTAAGAGCACCGAGCTCTAACCGACAGAGCCAACCGGCCACCCCAGAAAGCCAAGTTTTTATCCAAGTCGCCATCATACCATTCTTTTTCCCATTTCAATCCATCCTCAAGTTTAAACCAAGATGATTTAAAATCTACATTTCTGGTCATCTTAGTTTCTTATTCATAATTCTTCAGTGGTTTCCTAGAGTCTATAGGGTAACACTTAAACTCAAAAAGGCATATCCTCAATTTCCCCTTCTTTTGGTGGTGCACTTAGATTTCTTTTGGGAATTACCTTTTCCCCATTGTGGGGAGTGTTGGTAGGACAATAAATCAGAGTGCCCTAGATGGGCGGCTCCATGATATAAGGTCAATTATACTCTCTCAGGATTTCGAATCCTGAGTCAAATTATGAACGGATGGAAAAAATTGTATTGGCGCTCACTCACTGACAGTTGAGTAGTTCCTGCTGCCTAGAGTTCTACAGTTGCCCTTGATCTTATTTCCAAGCCTAGTTCAGCTTTCCCGTCAATTCTGTGAGCTACTCATCTTTCCAATAAATTCTCTTTTTGTTTACGTTAATCAAATTAGTTCTTTTGCTTATGACCAAAAAACCATAACAGGCACATGGGCCCTATTTCCCAGCCTTACCTCTCACCATCACACGCTATATGTTTTCCTCCCTGGTGATAGTGAACTCCTTATAGTTCTCTTATCCCAAATGCACTATTACCCTATCTCTTCTGAAGCCCCCTGAAAGACCCCTCAGTTCCAGGGCAAATATTATGTCCTCTCCAAGGCTAGCCCCTGCCTTTGCTGTCCAACTCCTCACACCAACCAATGCACTGGCACACCCTGAACATAACTATTGCTTCAATTTTAATTTTTTGTACATGTCTCCCACTAGACTCTTAAGTTCTTTAAGAGTAGGGACTGTCTTTTTATCTCTGATTCCCCAAGCTAGTCTAGCCAGTGCCTGGCTAGACTAAAAAAAAAAGTGACTAAAGTCACTTCAAAATAGTTGCTAATGAATGCACAAATGTGAGACACTGCATTAATGCAGCTTTACAGCCACAGTTTAGTGTTCTCTATTTTAAAGATCACCTTCTCAGAAAGAGGAGCTGAGGAAGAGTTTCCCTTCCTGTATCAAGACTTTGCTATTTCAATGGCTACTCAAAAAGCAAACTATGGATGGCATCCCAGCAAGTTACACAATAATGAACAGAACTTCTTTCCCTTCTTTCCCTCATTCCTGGAATTTGCTGTTTTGGCCCTTCCTACGGAATGTTTTCATTAGCATTTGTTTCCATTACAAAGCTTTTTATTTAAAACATTCAGGCTTTGACATCAGGTGGCTTTCAAATTATAAACAAGAATGTACTTTGGGGAATTTGAAAACTCCAGAATGTGGAAGTATCTCATACAAATCGGAGAGGCTACTGTTGCAATGTGGACAGATCAGCAGCCTTCGGCTTAATTTACTGGCCCTTCTGGTTCATCTCACGATTAAATGCCTTTCATCAACTGTTCCGTATCTACCAGTTTACACTCTAGTTCACTGAGGAAAACGCTGGGAGGTGGAATTAAAATATTAAAAGTGGGTGCCTTTGGGGAAATGACTGAGGTTGGGATAGAATGGGGCAAAGGGATATTTATTTTCATTATACGTCCTCTGTACTATTCATTTTATAACCATGTGCATGCATTACTGTTTTTAAGTTTTGTTCAAATTTAATCTGATTGTATTAGCAACACATATTTGCTTCCTTTGTTCATTGATATAATTTAACAAAATGTTGTAACCCTAATGATTATTTCCCCTATACCCATTAGACCTGTGGTTTCCAAATGCTTTTAAAATAAACTTTATTGAAGCATAGTTTATGCACAGTAAAATGCATGTACAGTTCAATGAGTTTTGATGAATGCATACATTGGTAACTACCAATGGTAACTACCAATTGGTAACTACCACCACAATCAAGATATAGAACATTCATATCTCTTGAAAAAAATTCCGCTGGGCCCCTCTGCAGTCAATCTCCAACTCCTGTCCCTTGCCCCAGGCAGCCACTGATCTGCTTTCACTCAGCACCAATTAGTTTTGTTTTTGCTGGAGTTTCACATAATAAAATCATGCAGTATGTGCTCTTTTGCATCTGGCTTATTTTGCTCAGCAAAATTTTTTGAGAGTTATCCACGTTATGTGCATCATAGTTTATCCCTTTTTATTGCTGAGCACTAATCCACTTTATGGATATTCCACTATTTATTCATTCGCCTATTGTTGAAAATTTGGATTCCAGTTTAGGACTTTTAGGAATAAAGCCAACATGAGCATTTTTGTCCAAGTCTTTGTGTAGATATATGCTTTCATTACTCTTGAAATAAATCTCTAGGAGTGGATTGTGGGCTGATAACTTCAAAAGAAGTTGACAAACTGTCTTCTAAAATGGTTGTATATTTTATAGTAGTTCTGGTTGCTCCACGTTCTACAACACTTGATATTGCCAGTCTTTTTTTTAACTAAAACAACAACAACAAAAAAACACAAATAAACTTTATTGATGCATAAATACCTAAGAGTTGAATTTCTGGATCGTATGGTAAATGAATATTGAACTTTTAAGAAATAGTCAAGACTTTTTCTGAAGTGGTTGTGCCGTTTTACACTCCCACCACCAATATGAGAGTTCTGGTTGCTCCACATTCTCACGTATGTTTGGTGTTGGTCTTTTAAATTTTATCCACTTCAGTAAGTGCATGGTGAGATCTCACTGAGGTTTTAGTTTGTGTTCTCTGATAATGAATAATACTGACCATCATTTCATGTGCTTATTGGCCATTCTTATATCTTCTTCTGTGATATATAGTCTGATCATCTTAATTTCTTGTTCATATTTTTGCCCACTTTTAAACTGAATTGTCTTATTTAGTAATAAGATTTCTTTATATATACTGGATACAAATCCTTAGTCAGAATATATGCGTGGGAAATATTTTCTCCCAGTCTGTGGCTTGTTATTTTCATTTTCTTTGAAATATCTTTCAAGGAGCAGAACTTTCAAATTTTGATGATATACAATTCAGTTTTTTTTCTTTATGGTTTGTGTTTATTGTATCCTGCAAAACTTTTGTCTATTTCAGTGTCATTGAAATGTTTCCCTATGTTTCCTTTGAAATTTTTTATAGTTTTTGCTTTTACATATAGGTCTATTATTCATTTTGAGTTAATTTTTCGTATGGTATGAGATAAAGAATGACTTCATTGTTTTCCATATGGATACCTAGTTATTCTGCAACTATTTGTTAAAAAGACAGTTTTTCTCTCATTGAATTTATCTTGGCATTTTTGTCAAAAATTTAAAAATATCCTTATATGTGTGGATCTTGTTCTGGGCTCAATATTCTGTTCCATTGATTTCATGACTGCTTATACCAATACCATACTGTTTTGATTATTGTTGCTTTTTAAAGTCTTTAAATCAGGTAGCAAAAACACTCCATTATTCTTCCTTTTCTAAATTGTTTTAGCTAATCAAAGTCCTTTGCATTTCTGTACATTTTTGAAATCAACTTGTCAATTTCTACATAAAAGCCTGCTTGGATTTTGACTGTTAAATCTACAGATCAATTTGGGAATAATTTACATCTTAACAATACTGAACCTTCTGCGGTATATTTTCTATTTATTTATGTCTTCTTTAATTTCTCTCAGCAATATTTTGTAGTTTTCAATACACAGGTCTTGCACATGTATTATGAAATATACCCTTAAGGATATCATGTTTTTTGGACATTGTTGTTAATGGTACTTTGAACAATCAGTTTCTGATTGTTCATTGCTGGTATTTTTGGTATACTCATATTTTTGTATATTGACAGTGTATCCTGGGATATTGCTAAATTCACTTATGGGTTCTAGTAACTTTTTGTAGATTCTTAGGATTTTATATGCACATGATCATGTCATGTAAAAATACGAATTTACTTTTAAAATTTCTAATCTATATGCTTTTATTTTCCTCGCCTTATTCCACTAATTAATACCTACCTACAGTACAATTTGAATTGAAGCAGTGAGAGTAAACATCCTTTTTGTTCTCAATCATATGGGGAAAACATTCAGACTCTCACCATTATAAGTGTGATGTTAGTAATAGGGTTTTTTCCCAATTAAAAAAAAAAGTAAAATACATGTAATATAAAATTTACCATCTCATTCATTTTTACACATACAGTTCACTGGCATTAAATATATTCATATTATTCTGCAAACTCACCAGCATTAACCTTCAGAATTCTTTTCATCTTGCAAAACTGAAACTTTATAACCATTAAACAATAATTCCTCATTCCTTCCTCACACCAGTCCCTGGCAACCACCATTCTACTTTTTGTCTCTATGAGTTTAACTACTTTAAGTACCTCATATTTGTTTTTTGTTTTTTTGTGACTGGCTATTTCATTTAGCATAATCTCCTCAAGTTTCATCCATGTTGTAGCATATGTCAGAATTTCCTTCCTTTTTAAGGCTGAATAATATTCCATGGTATGTATATACCACATTTTGCTTATCCATTCCAACATCAATGGACACTTGGGTTGCCTTCATGTTTTAGCTATTGTGAATAATGCTGCTATGAATATGGGGTACAAATACCTCTTCAAGACTCTGTTTTCAGTTCTGGGGTATATATGTGGGTGGAATTGCTAGATGAAATGGTAATTCTATTTTTAATTTTTTGAGAAACCATCATACTGCTTTCCACAGCAGCTGCACCATTTTGTGTTCCCACCAACAGTGTGCAAGGATTCCAATTTCTCTACATCTTTGCCAACACTTGTTATTTTCTGTTTTATTTTTGTTGTTGTTGTTAGTAGACATCCTAGTGGGTATGAGGTGGTATCTCACTGTAGTTTTGATTTACATTTCTCTAATGATTAGTGGTGTTGATATTCTTTTCATGTACTTATTTGCCATTTGTTTATCTTCTTTGGAGAAATGTCTGTTCAAACCCATTGCTCATTTTTGAATCAAGTTGTTTTTTTGTTTTTGTTAAATTTCAGGAGTTCTCTATATATCCTGGATATGAATCCCTTATCAGATATATGATTTGCAAATATATTCTCCCATTCTGTGGGTTGTCTTTTTATTATTTTGAGGCACATATTTTCAAGAAGTCAAATTAATATATTTTTTCTTTTGTTGCCTGTGCCTTTGGTATCAGTAATAGGTTTCTCCTTTTTTCTTCTTCCTCTTCTCCTTCTTCTCCTTTCTTTTCTTTCATTACAGATCTTTATTAGGTAGAGGAAGTCCTTTGCTAATCCTTGTTTGCTGAGAGGCGTTTTTTGTTGTTGTTTGTTTGGTTTTTTAACCATGAAAGGATGTATTATACAACTTTGTCAAAAAATTTTTGGTAGCTACTGAAATAATGATATGGTCTTTCTCCTTTGTTCTGTTATTCTGACCAATATATAACTTGGTCATTATATATTATCCTTTTTATGTTTCTGGTTTCTCTTTGCTAATATTTTATTAAGGACTTTTTCATCTATGTTCATGAGGAATATTGGTCTATATATTTTTTTGCAGTGCCACAGTCTGGTTTTGGTATCATGGTAATGCTGGTCTCACAAAATGAGTTGTGAAGTGACCCCTCCTTTTTAAATTTCCATTAAAGACTTGGTATTATTGCTTCCTTAGATAGAAATTCACCAGTAAAGCTATCTGGGTACAAAGTCTGGGTATCAAAGTTTGCTTTAAGGAAGGTTTTAAATTATGAATTCAATTTGTTTAATTGATTTAGGGCTATTCGTGTTTCTATTTCTTCTTGAGTCAATTTTGGTAATTTGTGTTTTTTAATGAATATTTCTATTTCAACTGAGTTGTTCAATTTGTGGGCATAGAATTGTTCATAGCAGTTCCTTATTATCCTTTTAATATATGTAGTTTCTTTCTTTCATTCCTGATAATGGTAATTTGTGTCTTTCTTTTTTTTTTTCTATTTGTCAGTATGGTTAAAGGTTTAGCAATTCTACCAATATTTTCAAAGAACCAGATTTTGGTTTTATACATTTTTTCCATCCACTATTAATTTTGTTGATTTCTACTCATCATTATTCATTTTATCCTATACTTACCCCAAGTTTAATTTACTCTTCTTTTTCTAGCTTACAGTGAAAGCTGAGGTCACTCACTGATTGTAGATCTTTCTTGTTTTATTGTGTAAGTATTTAAAGATATAAATTTCCTTTTATGCTTATCTTTAGCTGTTTGTTACTTCGACCAACAGTAAAATCACACATGCCTCAGGCATACAGCTGAGAGAAAAAAAGTTTCACAAACAGATACTTTCCCTTACTATGTACAAAGCACTCTTATATTTTCTATTCTATTCCATTAAGAAATCCTGTTCATGACTGACTAAATTGAAACATAGTCTCTAGACATTTCTTTTGCAATGATTTGTTATTTTAAGATTGGGTTGCTGATTATGCCCTGATCATAATTTGACAGCTCTTCTTGTTTGAGGAGGTCTATTAAATTGTAGAGTCAAAGGCTCAAATCCTGTGAGTATGTGGAATAGAATGTATTATACTTTGTCTTAGGGTGAACCTAGTAATTTAGCTAAGATTCTTATTTCACATAATAAATGTAATTTTCTATAATATTCCTGATGAGAGCTCTGAAGATATTTTAAAGATACCTTTTATTGTGAGTATATAGACTTTGGTTATATTTTGAGGTTTCTATGATTAAAATATTTTACCCATTACATTGTCCTTACTTAGAGATCAGCGATTCAAATGTTCCCAATATTTATGTCCTCATTAATCGTTATAGTATCCCATGCATGTAAATTATAGAAAATGACAAGAAACCTTTCAGACTTATGGATGAAGAAGTAAGAATTTTGAAAGCCAAAAAAGTATGCCATGCCGCTCACAAAAAACAATCTAATGGCCTCAATGATGCATCATTACTACAAAAATTGGAGGTAGTAATATAATTAACACGTTTATAAAGTAAGTTAGCAAGAACTGCAAAAAACTGTAAAAACAAAAGCAAGAAAACCTGCTAATGCTATTTCTGGAATTTCATTCTAACAAATGATTCAAAACATGGAGAAAGCTTTGGAAAAAAAGCATGAAATAAGGAATTGGAAACAACCTCAAAATACCAAAGTACAGTTAAATAGACCATACTGCATCCTCTTAAAAATATTAGGCAGTCATTAAAAATCTTTGTAAAGTTTGTGTCAACAGTATAGGAAAACATAAGGCAAGATATATACACATGTGTATGATTACAACCAGGTAGGGAGAAAAAACTATATGTAAACACAGGAATTAACAAAAGTGTTACATGCTTTTTCTGTCAGGTTAGAGAAATAAGAGTAATTTTTCTTATTTTCCAAAATTCTATTTAATAGCATATGAATTTTAAAATGAAACATCTATTTAAATGTTGACCGTTATGGTTATAAAATGGAAAAATATATGATATAGAAAGCACAATACGTGTGTATTTACTGTATGGTTGTGACTATGTTTAAAATATATATGTGTGTGGAGAGAGAGACTTAGAGAGACAATTGAAAGAAAAATGCCAAAATGCAAGGAAGGGTTATATAATGTGGGATTATAGTTGAGTATCTTTTTCTCTTTATTGCTACATTTTCTGTAAAGAATTTATTATACTTTTATAATACAGTATAAATGCCTTTTTGGTAAGTATACCTGGCTATTCACCCCCAAGCTCCCTAGTTTGCCTATGCCTCATCTCACTTTGCTGCTGGCACTTGCCTTGTGCAAAAACAATGAGACACCAACAGGGCATTAAAACTCTATTGTGGCATGTTGGGATTTATCAAGCCCACAACCAGATTAGAGGCAAGTGCTGCTACAGTGATTTTTCATAATAAAAGAATATTGAAAGGACCAAGACGCAAGAAAAAAAAAATCTCAGAGCTGTATTTTTGTTCAGGGAAGTCATTTGTCTCCATTTTCTAATACCCAAACTAAAAAGGTCAGATTACTTGTAAGACTATCTAATTGTAGGTCCTGTACAGAAAGGTCAGATCAGGAATGTCAGATCTGAGTGGGATGCAGGAAATTAGTGTAGGCTGAAGCAAAACCCCAAGAGTTTGGGAAAGCAGGCACTCTTGTTTAATGAGCTCTCAACTAGAAAAATACAGAGTAAGTAAAGAACTCAACAATGGGTTGGGACAAGAATCCAGCATTTCCCAAAATTCTGGGCAAATTTTAGACCAGAAATGTGAGTAATGGCACACGGCACTAGCAACAGGCCTTGAACAACCCAGGGATTGTTTTACACTCTGTCTAACCAAGTACAGAACTTCATGGCCGGATCTGGCTGCACATGGAATTAGGTAGGCATTGCAGTCTAGATGAGGACGTGAAAAACAAATGCAGTTCCAGGACTATGCGTGTTTCCCTGACAAAATACTGTAATGAAACCCAAAGGCTCATTTAATTCCGGGAGTCCAAGCACTTCTCAAACAGCACTGCCCAAGAGAACTTTCTGAAACAACAGAAATGTTTTACATCTGCGATGTTCAACTTGGTAGCCGCTCGACACGTGGGACTATCGAGGCCTGGAAATATGCTAAGTGCAACTGAGGAACTGAATTTTAAATTTTATTTAATGTTTCTTAATTTAATTTTAAATTGAAATAACCACATGTGGCTACTGGCTATCACATTTAACGGCACAGCGAAGGTCCAATGCAGTCCTGTTGTTCTTTTTAAGTACACAAAACGTACAAAATGGAAGAAGAATCCTTTCTTTAAATATGAAGATTACATTTTTTTTCTGTAGCCCGTACGTATATATGTTGTGTGGGGTAACTGCATGGTTCCATAAAGTTAAATCGATGCCAGGAATTTTACAGGAATTCATGATCTTACCAGAGTAAACTTAGATTAACCACATTCTGGGCTCAACCTGAAGATGCATTCACCCAAGATGAACCAGAAACCACCCTGGCCCCAAGTGACCTTCTAAACTATGGGCAAAGTGAGATGCAGCAAACGCAGGGCTGAGCCATCTGCTCTTGGGCCTGTCATCATCATCTTAACCTTAGAATGGATCTGGGCTCTGGGGTTTGGAAGCGCACAGCTCTCCTTCCAGTGCAGCTCGCAATAGAATCAGCTGGTGCAGACGAGGAAGTTCCTAATCACAGGCTGTCCCTGTGTTTCCTCTCAGTGCGATCAGTAATGGAGTCCCGTAAAAGTCAAATGACAGATTTCAAAACTCTAAACCCAGAAATCCAGACATAACTCCAATTTATTCCTACCCTGACCCAATTAAGGAAAGAGATAACCTAATGACAAAACAGGTTTATTGGTTATTGTACACAAAAAATGGTGAGAAACTTGAAAGTATTTAAAATAAAAAAAAGGCTCTGTACAAGCTGCCTTCCTCTGACCCTAAGAAAGTATACCAACTCCAGGCAAATAGAGTGGAATCAAACTTCAAGTTTACATAATAGACATACTAAAAAGAAGCCCTTCCTTTGCCAGAAAAATGGCCAAAATCTTCTAAAAGTAAACGAACTAAAAAAAATTAAAACTGGGATACTGATTCCTATAGTAACATTAACTACTGTTTATCTATGACATAAGACAGATAAAACATTCAACAACAAAGTTAATATTTTTCAACTTTATTGAAGAATAATTGACAAATTAAAGTTAATATTTTAAAAAGCAAAAGAGTATTAATAAAGTAGTCAGGTACCGATTATTTTTAAACTTATGACTAAGAGTTTTACCAAACCCCTTCAAACCAAAACACAACCAAATTTTAAAAGTATAGATTCTTTCAGATACTGAGACCAAAGATTTTCCCTTCTTTAAATCCTCTAAATCCAAATTATGAGAAATAATTCACTCTGGCCACTGGGAACATTTCTACCCAGTGACCTAATCAGAAAATTTACTTCGTCTATTATTTAACTTATTCATTCCTATCTTAATCAAATTCCAGGAATTTAAGCAAGAGGATACAATTTTCCCCGAAGCCCATGACTGAGGCATAAGTAAATTTACAACTTGAGAAGCTTAAGCACTGAGGAAGGCCCTGATGGCAGGGGAAATGAATCACCTCTGTGGCCTCAACAAGAAATTGCCAATCTCTAAGGTAGAAATGAACACGGATTTATCCAGGAATCCTCTCCAAGGCTGGACAGGGAGGAAGTGTAGAAAGCACAGCTTTTCTAAAAGGATGCAAGTTGTCACTTGGAGACACTCTGGTTTCCTGAGAAAGGGAAGGAGACACTGAAATATCTTGTTGGGTGCATTTTAAATCTTCTTTGTTTTCCACCATCAGTAACTTTTCTATCTCCTCTTTCAAAGACAAACTTGTCTGAAACTCCTTTTTGGGTATCTGAAGGTGTCCTTTTTTATTTCTTTTCGGGTCCTCCGACCCTTCTGACTCAGGGCAAATGACTTTGTTACTGGAATCCGCATTGGCTCCTTCCTTTATGGGAGGTAACTGTGGAGGATTTGTAGTTTGTTTACTGCTAGCTTGTTCTTTCAGAAAATTTACATTCCCATAAGATGTAAAACTCGGAGCTTTACTTAGCCTAGAATTTTCACAAAGTAAGAAACCTCTTACTTTTCCCTCTTTCCCTGCTGTTTCTGTCACTGATTTCTTTGGACATAGCTCTGTCCTTAGTAGGAGTCCCTTTGCATTCATCCTGTATTCTTTTACAGCTCTCTCTCTGCGCTGCTTCTGGAAGTCCTTGAGTTGAAGCAGTTCCCCTGGAAGCTCCATACATGCAGGCTAAGAAAAGAAAATGAACACAAGTCTACTATAACTAAACTTCTGAATATGCTCCTTAAAATCACTTCTGCTATACTTAACAGTATTTGGCAAGCGAGATGATATTCAAATGTGTTCTCATAGCACCCTCTAGTGTCTGCAATTATAGTAGTACTATTTTTCAAGTAAATATTTTGAATCTAGTTTTGTGTATAGTGTGCGTGTGTGTATCAAGATTATACAGTAAAAAGTAAGTCTCCCTTTTCATCTGTGAATACATAAATACAACAATAATAAATACATTAAGAAAATGTCCTCTTTGTTACATGAGACAATTTTTCCTAGGTTGCTTGCCTTTTGATTTTGTACACAGTATTTTCACCATACAAAAATATGAAAGTCAAATTTATTAATCCTTTAAGAGTTCTAAGTTATCTTTGTGTTGCATAGAAAGTCATTCCCTCATACAAGTCAATAGCGATAGAGCAAATACATAATCCAATTACAAAAATAAGCAAAGGACTTAAATAGACATTTTTCTAAAGAAGACATTCAAATGGCCAATAGGTGAAAAGATGCTGGACAACACTAATCATCAGGCACATGCTAATCAAAACCACAATGAGATATCATTCACAACTGTTAGGGTGGCTATTATCAAAAAGATGAGATAACAAGTGTTGGCAAAGATCTGAAGTAAAGGGAACTCTTATGCAGTGTTGGTGGGATATAAATTGGTACAGCTATTATGGAAAACAGTATGGCATTTCCTCAAAGAAATTAAAAATAGAACTACCAAATCCAAAGGAAATGAAATCACTGTCTTAAAGGGATATAGGCACTTCCATTTACATTGCGTTAGTCACGATAGTGAAAATATGGAAACAACCTAAGTGTCCATCAAGGGATGAATGGATTAAGAAGATGTGGAGTATCATTTTCAGCCATAAAAATAAGGAAATTATGCCATTTGTGATAACATGGTAAACTTGGAGGGCATGCTAAGTGAAATAAGCCAGACATAGAAAGACAGATGCTGTATGATACCACTTATATGTGGAGTCTTTTTTAAAAAGCTGATTTTATAGAAACAGAACAGAGTGGTAATTATCAGAGGTTGGGGAAAGAGGGAAATGGTAAGATGTAAGTCAAAGGGTACAAACTTTCAGTTATAAGAATAAGTTCTGAGGATATAATGTACAGCATGGTTACTATAGTTAATAATTGGATACTGTATACTTGCAAGTTGCTGAGAGTAGGTCTTAAGCATTCTCACCACACACACAAAAAGTTACGCCTAACTGTGAGGTGAAGGATATATTAATTATCTTGATCTTGGTAATCATTCCACAAATGCATGTGTACCAACAAGGTGTACCTTTAAATATATACAATTAATTTTGTCAATTATTCCTCAGTAAAGTTGGGGAGGTGAAAAGCATTCCCTACTGTGAGATCATTTTCTTTTGTTTTTTTCCAATAATTTTATGATTCCACTTTTTACATAAATACTTGATTCATAGGGGTTGTTTTGGTGTAATGAAAGAGACAGCAATCTAGCAGCAGCTGTGCTTCTCCTCCTGCACAATAGTCAGTCAATTGTCTAAGGCCTTTTCCTTAATAATTATCTTTTTCTCCTTGATGGGAAATTCTACTTTATCACAACCATACTGGCAGATATATATTGGATCTATTTCTGAGTTCTCTACTCTGTTCCACTGATCTGCCTACACTACACCAGTCACAAACTGTTTTATTTAATGTAGATTTATAACATGTTTTAATAGTTGACAGGACTTATTTATGTTTATTGATCTCTATAAACTCTATAATCACAGTTTGCCAAAATAATACTGGTGTTAATATTTTTCTTGGAATAGAGCTAAATTCAAAAGTTAATTTTGATAGCTAAAAATACATAGTGTTCCCATTCAAGTTCTCTTTTATGTCATTCAGTAATATTTTAATGTTTTCTTCATCTCTATATTCCACATTTCTTGTTAGACTTATTTCTAAGTAATCTTTTTGCTACAACCGTGCTTCCCTGAAAATAAGACCTAGCTGGACAATCAGCTCTAATGCGTCTTTTGGAGCAAAAATTAATATAAGACTTGGTCTTATTTTACTATAATACCCGGTGTTATATAAATTATATAATATATGACCAGGTCTTATACTAATTTTTGCTCCAAAAGATACATTAAAACTTATTGTCCAGCTAGGTCTTATTTTCGGGAAAACACGGAATTATAAATTGATGTCTTCCATTATATTTTCCAGCTGTGTATATGGAATAGGAAAGCTATTAATTTTTATGTTATATTTGTACCCATTTTACTAAATTGTCTTTTTGTTTGTGGTTGTCTTTTTCAGTTGATTCTCTTCAGTTTTTAGTTGTATCATAGGAATATCATAATTCTGATTCCTCCTGTTCAACTTTTATAATTCATCTTCAAAAAGAATTCCATTGGCTAATAGCTTCAAAAATATTAAAGTAATGGTGATAGTCACCATTTAAAATTTTTCTCTTGATTTTAATGGGAATGTTTTTAGTGTTTCCAATCAAATATTATGTAGTCTTCTTACTTGAGATACATGTTTTCTCAAGTTAAAGTATCTATTCCAACTTTAATCACTAATGTAAACAGAAAAATTTAATTTTTTCCAACATTAAACAGTGAGAGCAAAATACAAAAAAGTTATAAAATTGTCCTGGGTTTTACAATGATAAAAAATATTAAAATTCTTTAATTGAACAAGGTATGCAAGGATTTTTATGTTGTTCTTTTTTTGTTAAACAGTGAGAGCAAAATACAAAAAGTTGTAAAATACTTTTTTTCAGCATTTAGGAGGTAATCATAAGACTTTCTTGGCTCTAGTAAGATGGAGAATTTCCTAACATTGAACTATGTTTGCAACTAGAATCCAGTGACACATTAAAAGAAAAGTATAATATATCTAAGAGTGGTTTGTACCCAAAATGCTAGTATTTTATTTAGGATTCTGCATCAGTATTCTGAAGTGAGAATGGTTTATACCGGCAGCCTGCAAACTCTTTATGTAAGGAACCAAATAGTAAATATTTTAGTAAATATTTTGTGAGTCTCAAACTCACAAAATTTTGCTGCATACTTTTTCTTCCTTCTCCTTCTCTTCCTTATTATTATTTTTTAAAATTATAAAAAAAACCATTCTTAGCTAGTGAGCTGTACAAAAATTGGCCATGGGTCAGATTTGGCCTTAGGGCATCAATTCCCAACTCATAAATATCGTTTTCTTATAGTATGCTGGTTTTATAAAAGTAACTAATGAGTGTCAGATGGTTGCTGGATTTATTATGGTGATCACTTCTTTAGTATGGGCGTAAAATCAATAATGTAGTAAGCAGCACTGTATAGAACTAGGTGGGTACTGTTGAATAACTATGATGTACACCTGAAACTAATACAAATATATGTCAGCTATGTTTTAATTTAAAATAATCTTTACGAAAAGGTTAACTAACGAAATCTTAAATTTACTCATTCTTGACAGAAATACTTATTGGAAACATAATTTAATATTGTGAAAACGAGCTCAAGGAGATGGGGTAAGCCCAAACTCTAGTCCCTTCAAGAATATTTACCGCAGAGTCAGCCTCATGAAATTTGCTGCAGCTGTGAAGAGTGGGTATTGCTGTGCTCTCCAAGAGGAATAAGGCAAAAGTGGAAGTTCTCAAGACACAGCCCCAGGGGGCTGCACCTACCTCTATGCCTCCCAGCTGGTCTGCAGACCCGTCTCGGTAGGCGTTGAGGTACCCGTCCACCAGGGTGGTTAGGTCAGACATCATCTCATCCAGGAGGACCAGGCGAAGGGGTAGCAGGTAGGTGGCTTCCAAAGCCAAAATTTTTAGTAAGGAGGGTGAAAGAGGTCGTGTAAACCACACTTCTGGATTTTCCTAGAAACACCAGAACAATTTTCTCTGAATAGTAAGCAAAACCTTAAAGATGATAACTGTTTATTTAAGTGTTGCTTTACTTAAAATACTATTACTGCCATTTCTTCAATTATTACCTTCTACTTTCACACTTTGGCTAGCCTTCTGAGAACGCACACACTTTGTGTGGGTGTACTGTGTGTGTGTGTGTGTGTGTGTAAATATTCAGGGGAGACAGGGAGAGAGAGAGAAAAAAAAAGAGAGAGAAATATCAGGACTTCTCATTTAAAACTGGAGGCAGCAAACTTGCTTATCTGGCCAAAATTGTAGTCAATATGGTCATGACCCAAATTCACATGCAAGACTATCAGGAGATAAAGAAAAACTACCTTACTTTGGGAGAAATAATTGGGATAATTTTTGCTCCATCGCCTTAGTTCAAATTCTCAACATAATCCCTCCTTGTCTCAACTTAAAAATTTATTTCAGAAACAACAAATCTGGATCTTGGCTCTTATCCACTTGAGACCACAAACTGTTCCCATTCTGAACAACTAAGATTTTGGAAATGCTCATAAACTTATATGGCTGCTATCATTTCTCTATAGATTATGCTGATCATCCCACTCAGAAAACACTTTAAAAAATTAATGCCATATGGGCTATCCTTTAATACTCACATGAATCAGCTGCTGTCTCTCTTCCAGAAAGGAGAGATATTTAGGGGCTACTTTAAGGTGTCTTATTAAACTTTCCTGTAAAGTGCTGACGCAGTTTGGAAGAAAGCCACCTGTTTCCATGGAAAATTGAAGGACATCTGCCACCTGTAGCATTAAAAAAAGACAAACAGACCAGTCTGTAGAATACATAACAGCAATTTATCTCCTGGCAGAAATGTATTTAGAAAAGTGTCTTTAAATACCATTTTTCCCAAGGAGCCACATGACAGACAATGCCATCAGAAAATTTAAAGTTGTTCAGTCAACTTATTCTGAAAAATTAGGGGGAAAAAAAGGAAAAAGAAAAAGGATCACCCAACTTTAATGTGTCCCTGTCTACTTTCTTTTCCAATTCTTTAATTTGCCTGCCTTATTGTTATTTATTACTCTTTGGTGTCTGGGGAATGGGGAAAGGCAGATAAAATTCAAAAATTATTTTTCTTAAGAATTGGAATAATTATGTGTGTGTAGAAGGCTATATAATGGCCCCCAAAGATAGCCAACCCCTAATTCCTGGAACCTACGAATGTTATTTTATATGGCAAAATGGACTTAGCAGCTGTGATTATATTAAGGATCTTGAGATGGGAAGATTATCATGAATTGTGAGGGTAGGCCCTAAATGTAATCACAAGTGTTCTTATAAGAGGGAGGCAGAGGGAGATTTTACTCCAGTCAGAGGAGAAGGTGATATGATGATGGCAGCAGAGATTGGAGTTAAGCACTTGGAAGATGAAAGAAGCACAAGCCAAAGAATACAGGTGACGAAAGCAAGCAAACAGATTCTCCCTGCAGCGTCTCCAGAAGAAATGAGCCCTGCTGACACCCTGACTTTAGTCCAGTATAAATGATTTCAGACTTCGGATTTCCAGATCTACAGGAGAGTAAATTTATGTTGTTTTAAGCCACTAAATTTGTGGTGATTTGTTCCAGGAAACTAATACACCGTAGTAAAGGAAAACAAATTGGAAAAACTCTCAATTCCTGCTTCTTGCACTGTGAAAGTCTGAAAAGAAAAATATGGAAAGATATGCCAATGTCTTCATTACACAATACATATGCGGTCTAATCAAGGAGCCTGATGGCCTCAAGGAAACAAAGAGCAATTCTCTTACATTTTGGAGTAAGCACAGAAGCCATCTCTACACAGTGAAAGATCCCGAAAGAAGGCCCAAAGGATCATGTAAACAAGAGAAGTGGCATCAAGTTCATTAAGATCAGACACATAAAGAGCAGACTTGAACTACAAATAATAACATGAAATTGAACTTTTAGGAATTTCTATTCAAAAATAATTGGCCAACTCATTATTTTAATCCCTCTCCAAAGGCTTTAGGCTTATATACACAAGATCTCCCTTTCACTGGCATAAACCAAGAAGAACCCCAAGAAAACATAGTGAAAACGAGTGGTTTTACTGCTCTCACAGCAAAGTCAACTCTAAGAGCTGGTGAAGTCCACAGATCTCTAGGGTCTTCTAGAGAAGAGAAAAATCATATATCTTCAGGCTACTTGGGGCCGTAAGAGGCTTTGGGGGCAACTCTAGGACAACGTACATCCCTGAGCTAGATGTCAACTAGCCACTAACCTTGACTGACACGTATGTGGCAAAGGCAGAGATGTGATTAGTCACCTCACATTAGTGTCCCATGTCACACTTCTGAATTACCCTCAAATTGTTCAAGTTTCTGAATGTTATACAGTATGGAGCTTGCTTCTTATTTGACAAATTCTGGAGCAAAATGAGGGGGGGAAATCCTAAGTACTTTTGAGTACCTTTTCTGAAGTGCTTTTACAGTTTACCAAGTGTTCTCACATATTGTACAAACCTCTTACATGAGAAGTGGGCAGGAATGGGGCACAAACACAAAAAGACTTTCTACCACTCATCAGATGAAGCCCATTTTCTACAGGAGCTGTGTACACTGGATTGAATCCAGTGTTTCCTTGCATGTACCTGTGTGTCGAAGATATTATTCAGCAAAATTCCATACTGATGAGAGAGACAATCAGAAAGCCAACGACAATCGTGGATAACCTAAGGAATCAGAAGGTAGAGACAGAGTAATCAGAACATGGTTGCTAATTTTACTAGCAGAGGAATCAATTTACACACTCACCTTCAAAATTCTTTTGTCTTCTAATACCATCTGAAGTCCATTGTTGAAAGCACGACTTCCCAGAAGGAAAATATCAAATAAATAAACTCGACTATTTGTGGCCACCTATAATAGACCATCCAGAGACACACATGTTATAGGACAAGAACTAGGAAAGGGGATCTGAGGATCAAGAAAGAACATGTGATAAAATATTTAGCATTCTCACTTTCAAAGTAAACAGGCACTCAATGATTCTTAGGGAAAATGGGTTTGCATCCATCTTAAAAAGAAAAAAGACACTATCGTTGTGATTTTTTTTTTTTTTTTTTTTTTTTTTTTTTTTTTTTTTTTATCGTTGTGATTTTCAAAAGGAAAGAAACAGACAAGCTGGTGATTTAGCCTTTCACTTTTTATCGTCCCAACTTTAATGTTTTACCAGTCTTACTTATGACATTCTAATGCCCCAGGGATTACAGGTTTAAGGGGAATGAACAGCATTTCATTGTTAATAACACAAAATACTATTTTATTTTTCTGAGTTCCACAATGATTGTGTTAGGTACTATACAAAATTACTCATAAGAGAAGATCCCTACCCACCAGCGATATAAAACAGGCAACAAATATGTGGGCACAAATGGTAGGATGTAAAATACTGCTGTATAGATCAACTTTGTACAATTATAAGAATTCTAGATTATTTCTGATCATAAAAGTCACAAAGGCAGTACAGCTGGATAATCTACTGAGTCAGACAGAGGAAGGCAAAAAGAAAAAAGATCCAAATGGAGTAGGGGGTCAGCCACCTGAAATCTGACGCCATCTTTGTCATTTCAGGAGCTAACTATTGCTACAGCTAGAATGACCGGATCTACCTGGCACATTCTCAGAACCTTCATGATGTTTACTGGAATCTGACACCTAAAACAGTCAATCCCTGCTCTTTCCCCCCATTTCTTTAGTTATAAAAATTGAACAGGGCTGGCCCGGTGGTTCAGGCGGTTAGAGCTCAGTGCTCCTAACTCCGAGGGCTGCGGGTTCGATTCCCACATGGGCCAGTGGGCTCTCAACCACAAGGTTGCCAGTTCAATTCCTCAAATCCCACAAGGGATGGTGGGCAGCACCCCCTGCAACTAAAATTGAACACGGCAACTAAAATTGAACACGGCACTTTGAGCTGAGCTGCCTCCCGGATGGCTCAGTTGGTTGGAATGCGTTCTCTCAACCACAAAGTTGCCGGTTTGACTCCCACAAGGGATGGTGGGCTGCGCCTCCTGCAACTAGCAACGGCAACTGGACCTGGAGCTGAGCTGCGCCCTCCACAACTAAGACTGAAAGGACAACTTGAAGCTGAACCGTACTCTCCACAACTAAGATTGAAAGGACAACAACTTGACTTGGAAAAAAGTCCTGGAAATACACACTGTTCACCAATAAAGTCCTGTTCCCTTTCCCAATAAAATATTTTTAAAAAATTGAACAGACACTAAACATTTAGAAAGTAATTATCTGCTATACTGTAAGCTCTATGAGGGAAAAGATTATGTCAGATTCACCACTATACGTGCAACAACTAGAAAGAGCCAGGCATATGGATGGCTGATACACACTTCTTCAGCGAATCAAGGCATGCCATTCAATACTCCTCCCAGTTTTTCATATGCAAAAAATGTACATGGCTTTAATAATATGCATTCAAATCTATATCCTGCTTTTTCCATTCATAAACTTCCAAATATTTTTCTATATTGCACCTGTCATCAATTTTTTGGCAGCCACATAAGAGTTATGAAATGTACTAGAACATTTCCTATTATGAACTATGTAAGTGGTTTCTGATTTTTCACCATTACAAAGGATGCCATTCAAAGATGAATAGGCTCTCACATATTTTTGTCTTCATATTTTGAATTATTTAGGATAGATGTCTAGAAGTGGCCCTAAGAAGTGGGCCAAAGGATATAAAAATTGTATGATTCTCAACAAATATCTGCTACCTTCATCTCAAGACATATTATTATATCTGAAAATATCTGGCCACAGATGAAGATTAAATATTTAACTAATTTAAAGAAAATCAGTGGCAAATGCTGACAGAAAGGAAACAGATTAGGGAAAACAAAACAGAACAAAGAAACAAACAAAAATAAATTAAATAAATAAATAAGGGTTAAAGGATTAAATGTGCCAGACACTAAGAAAAATGAGGAGTTGGAAATGGGGTTGGGGGCCTGGAGGAGAAGGAAGCCTCCACGTTATCTGCACCCATTCCCCTCCACTCCCACAGAGGACAGAGATGTATTCCCTGGATATATCCAACCAGAGAGGCTCTATTGTTGGGAATATGAAACATAGAGGAGGCTTAGGTCATGGACTGGAAAATGACAGTCTGCACACTGACTTGTGAGCCTCCAGAACTCTTCCCTTGCAGCTTGCAGCCTTGAGAACAACAGCTTGATTCGAACAGGAGGGTAGAAGGCTCCAGGGAAGACGGTTTCAAGACAAAAACTGCAATGCAGTTTAGCAGGACAGAGGTAAGCGTGTGGAAAAACTACGCTGAGGGGAAGGTATGGGAAGGCTTAGTCACAGGTGCAAAGAAAACAAAGCTACTAAGATGAGGCAATTATCAATTCTATGGAAAACAAGTTGTGCAAGAAAAGAAACAATCTTATTTGGCTCAGCAGGGAACAATAGGTACAGTTATAATCACATACAGCCTGACTCTTGTCTTAACCAAAACTGGGTATATAACTAAATTGGGAGGATCCAGGGAGGCATGGGTGCTCTAAGGGAGCAAAATCTTTATTCATCACAATAAAAGTTAATAGATAATTCGTAAAACTGATGAATAAAGAGAGAACAATAAGCATGTTACTAGAAAAGAAGAAATAGAAACATTTCAACATATTAAAAGTAGGTGTCTGTGTATTTTTTGTGTCTGGTGCCCAGTTTTTGTGGCTTCTGCCCAGGGGATGCCCCTTGATCACCTGCCTCTAGGGGCTAGAGGGTGATGGCTTGCATTCCTGGGTCCCCATGGAATTGTGGCAACCCTAGAGACAATTCTTGGCAGGCTACCACCCCCAGGGCTGCAAACAGTAAACTGGGACACACTTCCCGGTTTTTCTGTTAAGAAGGTCTTGATACTTGTCTTGGAACTTCAGCCTGAGGGGCAGGCTTCAGGTTTGGCACACATTTCGTGGCCTACAGAGCTGTTTTCAAGGAGTGTAGGCTGTGAACTCCCAAAAGACCATTAAGCGCTCTTTGTTTTTTTTCATTTTGTTTTCTTTTTGCTGCTCTGTTTGGTTGAGTTTCACTGCCTTGTCTTTGAGTTGATTGATTCTTTCTTTTGCTTCGTCTTGTCTGCTATTGAACCCCACCTCTAGTATAGTTTTCATTTTAGTTACTGTATTCTTTAGCCCTGTGACTTCTATTTGGTACTTTCTTATATTATCCATCTCTTTGTTAAAGTTCTTACTGTGTTCATCCATTCTTCTCCCCTGTTCAGTGAGCCTCTGTATGACCATTACTTTGAACTCTTTATCAGGTAAATTACTTATCTGTTTCATTAAGGTGTGTTTTTTTTCCTAAGGTTTTATCTTGTTCTTTCGTTTGGAACATATTCCTTTGTTTCTTCATTTTCCTTGATTCTCTCTGCTGGTTTCTATATAGTAGATGAAACAGCCACGTCTTTTGATACAATGGGAACCCACACCTGACATCTCCCAGGTCCAAGAAAATAAAAATGATGTGGCAGAACTCTGCTGTGGAATGCTACCAACCAAAGGAAAGAGGAGAAACTTTTCATGTATCTAACAAGAGAGAACAGAGCTGGGAAAGATCTCAAGTAGAGACTGTGAGACAGTAATGATGACTATAACAGTGAATTAGAAAGAGACAGAAGCTCTTTTCTTTTGAAAAAAATAAACTGAGTTCTAAGAGAGTGAAAGCAAATAAACAAGTTATATGACAGTGACACTGGGGTGACATAAAGAAGACAATTAAAATAAACTCAACCAGTGAATCTACAAAAATGTTTTCAAAAACCTATCTTTTACCTGAAGCCAACATAATTTCCCATGACGACACACATTAGCTCCTTCTGCTGCCACACTCAGGACACTCTGCTTCTTGATATGGAGCATCTGGTAAGAAAAGGAAGAAAATTAAATTCCCCAGGAATTAATTATGTAATTATGACATCATGAATAGCACAAGTAAAATGGATAGTAATACACAAAGTGGATCCTATTTTTTAAACTCATAGCATCTGACTAATCCAAAACAACAGTCTGCTTCTCACACACATACACACACATCACACTGAACACTTCTGATCCTCTTTTTTTTGTAAAATTATTCTACAACTGGAAAATAAATCATTCACATCCCAAATGCTAAGAAGAGTTGAAAACTCAGGTAGCTTTTGTCACCACTGATGCTACATCAAATGATTTCAAGTCTTTATGACCTGATTCCTCATGCAAAGAACAGCGCCCAAACACAGGGCAATTTACCGGACCTGAAGGGAACTCACAAAGTGGTGGAGTCTCACAGCATCTACTGTTCAGAATCAGAGAAATAAGGACTCAACAGGTCTCTTAAAGTCTTGGATTCATTAAGTTACTCGAAACTGAAACAGTGATATTCCTGGAATACATGCTGGTCCTTTGATTATCTATAATCTTATCCAATTTCAAAACATTATATAATTCCAAGATCCTTAATCTATAAAAATATCCATATGATACAAGATTCTCCCCATTTTACAGGTAAGTAAATTACTCAAGAATATGAGTGATAGTAACACAATATCTTCCTTCAGAGAACATAAAGTGTTCTACTTTCTGGGTATGTTTAATTACTGATGGAAAAAGGGAACTGAATTTCAGTTCCATCCTCAGTTAACAAGAAGGCTGCAGAACTAGGAACGAAAGCTGTATTTCCCTATTGATAAGAATTTCCAACTACCTCTTTGAATTTCCAAAGCAAAAGTTCTTATCCTGTTTTTTTCTTATTGTTGTCACGGACCCTTTAAAGAATCTGTTGATATATAAAGAATTCTTATAACTTAATCTAAAAATGGGCAAAAGAATAGATATTGCTCTGAAGAAGATATACAAAGAACCAATAAGCACATGAAAAGATGCTCAACGTTATTAGCTATCAGGGAAATGCATATCAAAACCACAATGAGATACCGTTTTACAACAGTAGGATGGCTATAATCAAAATGACAGATAACAACACGTGTTGGTAAGAATGTGGTAAAACTGGAACCCTCATATCCTGCTGGTGGGAATGTAAAAGCAGCTTTGGAAAATGTAAAATGTAAAAGCAGTTTTGGAAAACAGTATGACCAATCCTCAAAAAATTAAATATAGAATTACTATATGACCTAGCAATTCTACTCCCAGGTATCTATCCAAGAGAGTTGAAAACATATGCCCACACAAAAACTTGTACATGAACGTTCATAGCAGCGGTATGCATAATAGCCAAAAAGTAGAAATAACCCAAATGTCCATCAAATGGTGAAAGGATAAATGAATTGTGGTATATCCATACCAAGGAATACTTGGCAATAAAAATAAGTGAAATACTGATATAGATGAACCTTGAAAATGTTTATGTTAAGCAAAAAAGCCAGTCACAAATGACTACATATTGCATGATCCCATTTATATGAAATGTCCTAGGCAAATCCATAGATG
The DNA here is from genome assembly GCF_964194185.1 of Rhinolophus hipposideros. NCBI lineage: Eukaryota > Metazoa > Chordata > Mammalia > Chiroptera > Rhinolophidae > Rhinolophus > Rhinolophus hipposideros. The sequence continues at coordinate 38,339,459 of NC_138051.1, forward strand.
CAGAAAATAGTTTAGTAGTGGCCAGGAGCTGGGGGACTGGGGAGAGGTTAGCGGTGATGGCAAAGGAGTAGGGGGTTTCTTTGGATTGTACTGAAAATGTTCTAAAATTCATGGTGGTGATGGATATATAACTGTGACTAAGCTAAAAGCCAGAGAACTGTCCATCTTAAACTGGTAAATTTTATGGCATGTGAATTATATCTCAAAAACACTGTTTTTTTAAAAAAGAATCTGTTGAAAGCTAACTCTCCCTTTAAAAATGCACCCATGAACATAAGCTTAGGTCCAAACAGAAAGCCTACTGATTCCTCTGAAGTCCACCTGTGAACTGTACCCTAGACTGAATAATTAATACTGCCAGGTCTCATATTAATAAATGATTATAGAGAAATTGCCTAAATAGAGCATCTAGAGTGATCTTTTTAAAAATATAAGAATTTCTAACTCTCCTCTAAAAGTGTCAGTGGCTGTCCATCTCACTCAAGTCAAATTCAAAATCCTTATAATGTCTAAACACCCTCCCTGATCTGTCCCGTCGTCCCCTTTCATTTCCTATCACTCTTCTTCCCTGTGTCCTGCCACACTGACCTCCCTGCTGTTCCTTCACACGGCGGCCAAGTGTGCTTCAGCCCCAGGGCCTTTGCACTTCCCAATTATACCTTCTTTAAGTTCTTTACCTGGATAGCCACATGTCTAGCTCCCTTCTTTCAGATCTGTGTTATAGTCACCTCTTCACAGAGGTTTTCTCTGTCTCCTCTATATAAAATAGGAACTCCCTGTCACTTGATTTACCATACCACACTTTATTTTTCATCATAGCACTTGTCACCAGCTGATATACAATTATTTGTTTGTTTTCTTGCATTAAAATGATAGCTCCTTGAGGGCTGCAACTTTGTCTTGAGTATTGTTTTACCCCAGACTTCAGAACAATGCCTGGCATAGAATAGGCCTCAAATATTTTGTTCAATTATTAGAGAAACCATCAATGATCTCATAAGGAGAGAGAAATTTGTGAGATGTAGACATGATGCCAATAGGCGGACAATACTGGGCTGATTGGGGGCAATACTTACAGCGGCACCGAATTTCTGCTGGAACTGATCAATGACTGTGTATGTCACCTCCTCTTCCCCTGCAGGAGAATGAGGGTATTAGATCTATTTGTTTTTCTCGGCAATAGAAGAACCTTCCCAGGAATTTTAGCCATATTCATAAACTCCTACACTATTACAACTCAAATGTCTGATGTTCTTTCATTATCACCTGCATCAGCCCACACACAGAAAACACTATTAGTATCCTGTTTGTCAACTGAGAAGAAACAAAAGCCCCACCAATGATAACCTTATGAATTGGATGATTGACTCATTTCCTGTGATAATCTAGTAATGTTTTCCTCCTCATGGGTTTGTCTTGAATATCTCAATACACACACTTTTTAAAAGCATGTTCATAGGAAAAAAATAAGTTTAAAATAAATCAGTACTGGAGATGGGCCAATGTCCACACTTTTAAAATTCTCTGGGTCCTTAAAGTTTATTTTTTTAATTATACAATTTCAAACATTACAGCTATAGCATAACATATAGTTCTTCATCTCCCAACCTCTGACACTTGGGAGTGGCACAGGACACAGTCCACGTATTTTTCTCTTTTCTATCCATACTCACTCTCTTAGTGATCTAGCTCATCTGGTCTCAAGGCTTGAAGTATCATCTATAGCCTGACTCTTGAATTTGTAGCTCCATCTTAGACCTCTCTCCTCATCTCTATGCTTACATTCAAACTTAGGTTGACCTACACTAAACTAATCAACTCCCCAAAACCTTTTCCACCCATCGTCTTTCCCATCTCAGTTTAAAAGTAACTCCATACTTCAGGCTGCTCAGGTTCAAACCCCTGAAGTCATCCTTGATTCCTTTTTCTTTCACACCCACAACTAATCTGTCAGTACATCGTGTATGCTCCACCAAAACACACATCCAGAATTTGACTACTTCTTATCTAACCATATTGCCACCACTAGGGTCCAAGCCCCACCGCACCCACTCATCTTACAATGATTTCAATAGCCTCCCAATGGATATTCATGCTTTTACCCTGGCCCTCCTTTCAGTACCTATACAACATCCAGAGTGATCCTGTTAAAACAGAAGTCAGATTAGGTTACTTTTCTGCTCAAATCTCTCCACTGGGAAATAGAAGTTTTTAAAAAATACCATTTACAATAGTTTAAAAATATGAAATACTTTGGGATAAATATGGCAAAAGATGTGGAAGACATATGCTGAGAACTACACAATATTGCTGAGAAATAAAAGATCTAAAGAAATGGAGAGATATATCGGGTTAATGGATCGGAATACTCAATATGGTTAAGATGCCAATATTCCCCAAACTGATCTATCAATTCAGTGCAATCCCCAGTAAAAATTCTAGCAGGCTTTTTTTTTTTTGTAACAATTAACAAGCTGATTCTAAAGTTTATAGGGAAATGCAAAAAACATAGAATAGCCAAAACAACTTTGAAAAAGAACAAACTGTGAGAACTAAAACCACCTGATTCCAAGTATAAATCAACAGTAAACGAAACAATCTATTATTGCTGTAAAGACAGAAAAATAGACAAATGTAACAGAATAGTGTCCAGAAATAAACCTATACATATATGGACAACTGATTTTTGACAAAGGTACAAATGTAACTGAGTGGAGAATACATAGTCTTTTCAATAAATGGTGCTGGAACAATTGGATATCCAATGCCACCCCCCCAGAAAAAAGAACTTTGATCCATACCTCATATCATATCCAAAAATTAACTAAAAATGGATCATAGACCTAAATGTAAAATCTGAAACTTTGAAACATCTAGAAGAAAACACAGGAGAAAATCTTTGTGACTCTGAGTTAGAAAAAATCTTTCTTAGATATGACATCAAAAGCATAATCCAAGAAAAAAATGGAAAAAATGTACTTTATTAAAACTAAAAAGGTCTACTCTTTGAGAGATACTTTAAGAAAATGAAATAAATGCCAAACCACAGACTCAGAAAATATTGCAAAGCAATTATCTGAGAAAAGACTTGTATCCAAAATATATAAAGAATTCCCAACACTGAACAATAATAATCCAATAAGAAAATGAGCAAAAGATACGAAGACATTTCACCAAGGATATCTAGATGGCAAATGAGCACATGAAAAGTTCCTCAATGTCCTTAGCCATTAGGGAAATGATACATCCAAAAAAATACTCCAGTGGCTTCTCTTCTCACTTCAGAATAAAAGCCAAAGTCCTTGCAACGACCTACAAAGTCCTCTATGACCCACTGACTCCACTTCATCTCCTACTACTCTCCTTGCTGTATGTTAATATCCTAACATGTTCCTGTTTCGGGACCTGTGCATTTCTTTTTTCTGCCTAAAACACATTTCCCACAGATATCCATACAGTTCTGACCCATTCAAATGTTACCATTTCTGTGAGGCCTGTCCTAGATGCCCTAAATTGTAAAACCACCCTCTCCACAGGCTTCTTCTCTTCTATTTATTTGCTCCATAGCATTTGCACTAGCATACTATGTATTATACTAATTTATCTTATTTAATTATTTAGTGTCCGTTTCCTACACGAGCTCAATGAAGGCATGGATACCACACACTTTGGTATCTCTAACGTCTGGACATAGTGTGCCCTTGAACATTAAATAGGCAAATGAATCATGATGTTTTATTTTAATCAGAGCCTAGAAGCAATGGCCTAGCTGATCATTCCCTATAGGACCGTGGCTCAGGGTTAGGCCAACTCTGAAGAATTCTGAACCACAATGGAAAGCCCAGTACTCACCTGACGGGCTGTACTTGAGGTCATTCAGCGGAGAAGTGGTTGGTGCTTCAGAGGCAGGAGAAGGAGGCTCACATACATGTAGGTCTTCATTTTTCATTTTATCCACCCTGGTTCTTTCTGTATTTAGACTATGTTTACAAAAAACAATACTCAGGTGAATTGTTCTTTGTTGCGAACGCCACACACAGATTTTGCCACACATGAATGTTAAGAACTCTGGACCTCCGTTTCCTAGAGGATCCATTCATCCACTGCTTGCATTGATACCATCTAAAGATGGAAGAAAACATCAATTTCTTCTCATTTCTATTACTTTAGGCCATTTTAGGAATTACCCAGCCAAGTCAATTAGAGTTAAGGCTTTCTACTCTTAACGTGTACATTTGGATAACATCATAATTAAGAAATGATTCCAGCATACCTAACAGAAGATGCCGATTCTCTCACTGTACTTTGTTCCACTTCATCCAGTAGCTCCACTGCAAAATTGAAAAAAAAAATGATCCCCAACAGACTTTCCAATCTGAAATAAATTAATCACCATCTGTCCCAACCCACAGTTTGTGCACCACAAACAGTAACATGAAATGTTTGTACATAGGGGCTTTCATTGGCCAGCAATAATAGAGCAGAAAAGACTATCCCAAGTACTGAAGACTCCTATTATATTTTTTAATTGTTATTCATTTTTCAATTACAGCTGGTGTCTAATATTATATTAATTTCAGGTATATAGGTATATAGAAATTGATATAACTTACAAAGTGAGCACCCCAATAAGTACCCACCTGACACTATACAGTTATTATAATATGGACTATATTCCCTATGCTGTACTTTACATCCCTGTGACTATTTTGTAACTTCTTAATCCCTTCATCTTTTTCCCCCATTCTCCCAACTCCCTTCCCATCTGGCAACCATCAGTTGGTTCTTTGTATCTATGAGTTTCTGTTTTGTTTATTTTTTTAGATTGCACATATAAATGAAATCATATGTCTCTGTGAAATCATATGCATGTCTCTGTGTGACTTATTTCACAAAGCATAGTACCTTCTAGGTCCATCCATATTGCCACAAACGGTAAGAGTTCATTCTTTATTATGGCTGAGTAATATCCCATTGTGTATATATATACCACTGCTTTATCCAATCGTCTATTGACAGACACTTAGGTTGTGAAGACTCCTAACATTATTTCCCTATGTAACTTTCTTTGTCATTCAGCAGGATTAGGAACCTCGGTACATTTTTCCCTTTACACTTTTTGTTCCAGGGCACCTGTGTGGTCATGCAGATTGGTTCTAGAGATATTTCTTCTTTCCTATTTTCATCCTAATGCACCTTCCCTTACACTATGTACTGCTTGGGGCATCTCTTTGAAATAATTTACAGATCTGTCCCTTTCACTCTTACAGGCTGGAACATTAATATTTCAGGGTAATAAAAGCTGGATTGAAAATCAAAAAAGATATGAGAAAAACATTCCACGGAGACTCTGAAACCATTTATTTTTAATGTAGCAGTGCAGGGAATGTAGGGAAATATTGTGTGTCATTGATTCTAAGATGCATTTTGAACAGCTCTGAAATTGAATGTAATTTACAATAAATGCACATGACAATTTAATCGGCAGGGTTTTCTTTTCTGTCTTAGCGTGGGAAAAGTAACAGTGTCCCTTATAATTAATGGCATCTTAGATTCAATTAAATATACTGAGGTACTTCAGGGAAAAAGCCTCTCAGGGACACTATATGTCAAATGTCTCTTTTCTCTGCACCATCTAGAAGTATTGAGTCTGAGGCAGAGAAAGTGAAATTCACTAAAAACACTCACTAATGAGTCAATTATTATCCTTCATCTTGATAATTCTTATTCAAGGTGCTTTTCAGGGAGTCCTCTCCATGGCTGATTGAGTCACAGGGCAAAGAAGGGGAAGGCCATCTTTTGAGCCTAAAAATTATGAACAAAGGCCAAGTTCTGAGAAAGAATTTAGATGAAATCCATGTGTACAGATCACAAAGCTAGTCAGTGGTCAGCCCTCTCCTGAGTAGGGAGATGGCAGTAGTGATTCCTTCACTTCTCTTTACAAATCCATCCACAGCCTAGCTTTGTGCCAGTCCAGAGCTCTGCTCCTCTGCAAAGACTAATAGAACACAATTAAAAATCGCACTACTACCACTACCACCATCACCACCGTTATAAAAGGTGTTCAAGGGACAGAATGTTTACCATAACGTACTCAGTGAGAAAGTAGTTAGATAGCTGTCTGGACTTGTCTGCCTTGAACTGGGTCTGGATCAGAAATCACTAATTTGGTGAAATTTTCATCTATCCCTAAATTCTACTTCTGTCAAAAACAGTAATCTTTCAAGCAGCAGTACTCTCTCTTTGATAGGAGTCCTTTCCTTTCCTTTCCTCATATCGGCCCCAATGGTAAGAAATGCACAGCTCTACGAAGTCCCAGATCTCTCACTCCCTTACTGATCTTTACTCTTCCTTGGAGGGCTTTCTGCTTTTGAGTTCTTGAAGGCCAGAATAGTTCTTGCTCCCAACCCTTTCCTCTTAGCCCATTTGGCTTGAAGCCCACTGACCAGATGAGGTTCTATATCTATTCTTTTAGGCAAACAACTGGCCCTACTCTCATTAAATGGCTTTTGAAACTGGCAGAAAGAACAAGGCAAATTTTGGAAATTTGCATTTCCAAAATCTAGAAAGGTCTGAAAACCAAAAATTTTTTGGCAGCAAAACCTTAATTGACATTCTATTTACAGTCCTATTCTATTCCACTTAATATGATTATCCACCCTTTCTCTGTATAAATGTGTTTTATTACAGAGTGCTGCCTAGCTTGAGGTGTTATATAATATGAACAGTATATACCGTGTGTTGGGTTTTCCACAAGTCCAGAACAATCTGGATTCTGAAACATTTGACCCCGAGGTTTCAGACGAGGGACTATGAATGTAATGGGAGCCTGTAGTGGTAAACTCGCTTTCTGAACAAGACCATTCCTTTCTGTTCAGCCTCCTCACTCTGCTTGCTGGCTGACTCTAGTCATAAGCACCCAAACATTGTAGCAGTTTTAACATAGTATAAGCAAGATGATTAAAATTCTCTAAGACTGTTCTGCTCATAGTCTCTACCAACATAGTAAGATAAGGGTCAATTCTCAAATACCAACTTTAAGAGTTCATAAATGCTATATTAAAGGTAATATCTTTTTTAAAAAAAAATTGGAATGAGGCAGAGCAGTGAATTTATTACTACTGTAAATCCCAATACCAGGGTTCAGGAAACATGAAACTCTCACCATTCACAATCTCATGCCCAAAAAACATCTTCACTCCTGGGACACTTCTACCAGTCTCCACATTCTTCACTGTTATAGAAAACAATTCATTAGGTTAATAAAAAATAATATTCCTGAAAACTGTAAGAAAATACGATGCCTCTCCAAAGTGCCCAAGTCTGAGTTTTATAAAAATCACCAAACTATTTTCTCCAAGAAATGAAGTCAGTAAAAACTTACAAAGCAATATCCTTGAAACAAGTAGCATAGAGAACAGAGGGAACCCCAGAACGTTCCAATAGTAACTAAAAGGGTGACAGTAGTACACTGGATTTAAACTTCTCCCAAGAATATTCTGAGGCCCTTGGGGCTAAGGACTATACTACTTATTATATTTCCTAGTGTTAATTAAAAATAAGTGATTTTTACTCCACCTAACACCAGAAAAAAAATGTAAAATAGCTGACTACTTCCAGAGACCACACTGTTCATACCATGCTACATGCTCAAAAATATTGTCAGGGACAATAATCCAACTCCTGGCTCTTCTGCGAACAGGTAGAGGAGTTATGAAAAATTTAGACGCCATGTCTACAGTACAGTGTCCTTTTTTCAGATGGAAATACTCACAGCAGCTGTATATTTGCACATCTTAGCAATCCAAAATAATTGAGTTTTACCCTTACTTGTCCACTGAATGAATATATATTAATTCTGACTGAGTCAAAGATCACCTATTCATTCAGTCAACTATATAAATCTGTGTAATTAAAGACTAGAGAGAAATACACCAAGGCATTTGATCAGGACTGAATGCTTTGTTGAACAAGCACGTGGCATTTACTGATTGTTGTCTACTCGGTGCCATTTATTCAGACTAGCAACGTGTTCGGTCTCCCCAAAGATAGTGGGAATGGTGGTCTACTGGACTTTTAGGGTATCTCTTTAAGGGAACTGACTCAGAAGCGAGGAATACCCACACCCCCAACCCGCCATCTTTCTTCCTCCTCCACCCTGAGATTTGACACCATGTACTAAAGATGGCAGAGCAGAAAGATGAAGAATCCTGGATCCCTGCCAACTTTGGGGAGCATCCTAGTAGCCCCAGGATGTCTGCCTTGTTGTATACGAGAGAACACACTCCTAATTTGTTTAAGCCACTGGAAGCGAATCTGTGTCTAACAGCTGAGTGTGGTTCCTCGGCATTAAAAATCTCAGGCAACTAACTTGAAAATATATATGCCTCCCACTGAAAAATCTTTCAGGTTGGTCCTTATTGCTTTCAGAATTGTCCAAATGCTATGATATGTCAGGTCCTTCTCATCTGTCTGGTGCCTCCCTCAGCCTTCTCTCTCACCACGTCCTCATACTGAAATTTACTGAGGTTATCTGAACGCAGCAAGTTTTCATGCCTCTACATTTTTGCACATGCTGCTACTTCTGCTGAGAACAACGGGTCTCGCCGAGTGTGCTTCCGAGCACAGCATCAGCAGCTCCTAGAAACTTGTTAGAAATGCAAATACTTGAGCCCCGCCCCAGACCTTCAGAATGAGAAACTCTGAGGGAGCCCAGCAATGTTTTGACAAGTCTTCCAGGTGATTCTGATGCACAGATAAAATTTGAGAACCACTGACTTAAAACAACTTCCCCTTTTCTCCTATCCAGTTACCCTCTACTCCTCCAAATGAAGTTCCATCACCAATCCCTCCTTTGGGAAGCCTCTACCAGTCCCAGATCTAAATTACCTGAACCGTTGTGTTTCCATACCATCTGTGCGTCCATCTACCAGGGAGGATATCACACTGCATTACTGTGTATCTTTCTACTTGCTTATCTGTCTCCTTACTAGACTAAGATTTGGGAGAACAGGGACAATGTTATTCTTATCTGTATCCCTGGTACCTAAGATGGTGCCTGGGATATAAAACCATCAGTAAATGATAAATGAAAGACTTAATATTGCAAAAGCCTAGTATAATACAATCCTAGTCCACAAATCTATTTTAATTCATGGTATGGTTTAACAATAACACTAATCTCTTAATGGCCATTTATACATGTTTGAATTGTGAACTTGAAAACTTATCATGCCAGGAAAACAACAACCCTAGCAAGTCAATATTCTAGCTGAATAAAAACTGTATTTTGGAACTTCAAGGTGAACACGTGGAGGAGCGAGGAAGGTGGTATGCCCAGAGAAGGCATGGAAACTCCAAGCCCCTTTCTACATACTTGCCCTATGCATCTCTTCCATTTGGCTGTTCCTGAGCTGTGCTCTTTACAATGAACTGGAATTGAAGCTGCGAGGTATAGCGGCTACTTTGTCACCATGAGGATAACAGATGATCACTAAGGTGGCAGAGCAGGAGCACAAGATACCTGGTCCATCCTGGCATCTTTGAGCCTCTGCACTATTCCTCAGCAGCCTACCTCTGGACTTCCTTCTGCATGAGAAAAATTAACTCCTTACTATCTTTGTGAATTTGTCTGTTGAAGCCAAAAGCAATTCTATCTAACAGAGTGATTTTTAATTTCAAGGTGCATATGGAGAGAAAGTTTTAAAAGTACCCTGTTAAAAAAAATTCTATATATTGAAAATTTCCGCTGTCACCTCAGTAAAAGCATAAAAGTGGGGACAAGCTAGTATAGCAGCCATGTTGCTCTGCTAGGGAAAAGGGCATTCTAATCTTCCTCCTACCCCTCCCCTAAAATAGGAGTGATGCCTCCTTCCCAGCTGCTAATGGAGCATAGAGCCAACACCCAAACCCAGTTATTAATCTGTTAAAAGGCAGAATATTATGCAAAATAAAATGAGACCTTTCTTTAGGACAACAATCCTGTTAGGGTCCACATGCTGGAGCACTCCCTCAAAGACACCACAAACCAATGTGAGTTTCACCCTTCTCCACAAAATCTGATTGAGGAAATGGTAGTCACTGCTGGGATCCATGCTTTTTGATTCCAAAAGCAGTCTTCAAATAATCTTCTTTCAGTATCCGTACACTTGAAAATAAAAGAGATCTATGGTTTTTTAAATATTTTGGGGAGAGTGGGGCTATCTTCCCTTGCCCCATACCCCCAAGCAACAAGAAAAATAAAAATATGAGAGTAACTCAGTTTTGTTCATCTTTTTAGAGTGATAACGAGAAAAGGATCATGCAAGTACCGACTCTAATTTATACCTGGGAAACTGAAAGCCATAAGACTCGGGGCAAGGCAGGCTTGGTTTCTTTGTCTATAAAATGGGATAATACCACCTTTCCTTCCTTAGCTAAATGAACCAGCAGAACATTTAGAGGCTATTTAATGGTACATACATATATCATTTTATCCAATCCAGCTGCCATGTCACTGCAAGTGTCATCCCACCCACCCCTGGCTGCAGCTCAGGGACTGGACTGCTGTAGTATCACCAACCAGTCATGTGCCATACATTGGTTTTGTAAAATTCAACTGTTTTTATAAAGATGATGCATGCTCATTATAAAGAATGATAACAATGAAGAAATATACAAAGAAAAGAACTTTACCTTGTAGAAATAACTATCAGTCATAGTATATATGCATATTCTTTAGGGTAATACTGTCATTTAAAAGATGAATGCTTTTTTTAAAAGTATCGTTTAGAACAATCCTCTTACTTGGGGTAGTCTTGTATTTAGAACCCTAGATAAATGTTCCTCTACGGCGGTTTAAATTTAAAAGCTACTTGCCTTTGCCACACCAGCAATAGTCAACCAATGAATTATGCAATTTACTTTAGCTATAAAACACTGACAAAATAATTAAGGCCTAATTTAACTAGGAAGAAAATGAGAAGTTACATAGCATTTTTAGCTACATCAATAACCTATATTTTTATATTTTAAGGTCTAGCAAGTGCTTGCACAAATATTTGTTGCCTACAACAAATAATTTACAGATGTAGAAACTGAGGCTTAAAGATTTAAGACACCTCCCCAAAGTCACACATTTAGAAGGTAATGGAACCTGAACTAAAACCAGGCTCCTAGTGGAGGATGTGTGTAGTCTAGGGCAAGCCCAAGTGTTGTACATCCAGAGAGAACATACCACAAGCAAGCCACCCGGGTGCCTAAGAAAATAATGCTTCTGTATTCAAGTCAATCCAACAGGCAAACGGGGAATTTTGAGAAAAACAAGAGGACGTAACACTAGAAAAACCAGCCCTTACCAGGGGCAAAAAATAATTTACATTTTTAAAAGATTTATGAGAAATAAAGGCTTGGACAATAAGGACATTTAAGACATGTTAAATTAGAAAAACACTAACAAAGCAAAGCAAGCTTTGACTGAGGACAGCTGCAAACGGTTAAGATTCAAGATTACGGTTAAGATTCAAGAGTACGAAGGAAAAGGTAACGTCAGGATCTACAGAGGGGCTTCAAGGCAGACTCCGAAAAGGGTCATTCAGGTCGCAGACCTCAAGGCTTTTCTCCCATACCCCTACTCGCAAGGCAAAAAGATGCTCCTGTTATCAGAGGTCACACTGTCTGGGAAGGCAGACGTCTTCACGAGGCCCCAGGGCAGATCAATCACGAATACAACGCAGTGAGACTAGAACCGGTCTCACGCTGAGCCGCCAAGCCTGGGTAAAGCTTAAAACTCGTCCCCTCCGTTGACCTGGGGAGCTTGCCGAGGCCCCTAGTGCTGAGCGGTCAGGATTTGGTTCCTCCCCGTCTCAGATCAGTTCCGCACCCAGGTACCACTCTCGGGGCAGAGAGGGGGCGTCAGGAAAGGCATGAAAACCTCAGGCAAAGAGCTGGTTCATCGGACAGGCTGCACTAATTTAACGGGGGCATTTACACGTTTCCAAGACAACAAAAATATACCGTTACGGCTACAACGGACAACTCCCTCATTTTTAAGGCAACAGAAGAAATTTCAAGTAAAAGGCGGGGCCCATACGCTATGAATTCCCTCTCCTCTGCCGTTAGGTGGTGTGGTTTTTTTTTCCGAAGGAAGTTGGGGAAATCCTGTCTCAATGTCAGCCCAACCGTGAGTTCCTCGAGCTTCCGCCGAGCTAAAACGAGAGGGACAGTGAAGGAAGAACTCTGGGCGAGTTCCCAGCCCGCGGCGGCGGTTATCGAAGGACGGGAGAAACGCACGCAGCGCGGGGCACCCGCGCGCTCAGCCGCGCCAGCCCCGCCGGACGAACAGTCTCGGCGGTTCGCCGAGGAGCCACTCGGTGGGAGGCCCCGAAGCCGGCTCCCGAGCGTCCCCAGCGGCCGGAAGGAGAGCGACGCCTGGAAAAAGGAGGAGGGGCAACTCCCAGCATGCCGTTCCCAGGAGACGCACCTTAGCGTTCCCCCTACGCGACGTTTTCTCTATTTTTACTGTTTCTCTGAGCAAGCCGTGCCAGCCATCGTGTGGGATGTCTAGTGTGAGTTCTGTGAGAAACTGCTCGGCTACGCCGCCTGCCGCAGGTTAATTTGTTATGAAAACCGTGAGTCACCGGCGTTGCCCTTTTAACTGCGGTCACTAGGGCCAGAGTGGCATCGCCCTTTTAAGACCGGTTGCATCACGGTTCCGGGGGGCGTGGTCCGTCTTGAGCGAGACTCCACCTGGCACTGGGCTGATTCATTCAGGGCTGGGGCGGCGAGCGCCGACGTCTGCTGCTGCGCCGGGCGCAGCCTCGCTTCTGATTGGCCGCCTGCCGGGCCGCCCTCCTCCGCGCACCAGCCCTGGGTTCCTTCCCGGGTCCGCAGTGGTAACGCTGCCCTCTTCCTTCTTGACCCCTGGTCCTTCCTCCCTTCCCTCCCTCCCTCCGGTCGCCGCCGTCGCTTCTGGCGCCCCGCTCCCGGAGGAGCTTCCGGCTCGGTGATGGGGTCTCGGGCCTCCACGTTACTGCGGGACGAAGAGCTCGAGGAGATCAAGAAGGAGACTGGCTGTGAGTTCGGGGAGGAGGGTGGGAACGCGGCCGGGCGCCTCCGGCTGGCTGCAGGACCGGGGGCGGCTGGCGCTGAGGTCTGGAGCTGCGGTGCCCGGGGGTGGCGGGGGCAGCGTCCAGCGCTGGAGCTTCGAGGCCGAGGGTTGGAGGACCTGTTCTTCCAGCTACGGCTACCCGGACAGGGGTTCTGACCGTTGGGGGGGCTGCGCTTCTCCCCCTGCTCACGGAAACCCCCGAACTCCTTTCCTTTACCTTTCTTCTCACGATGCTCAAACTCGGGCACTCTGGATGGACCTGTAGAAAACATGATCCGTTACTGTGACGTTTCTGGGCAAGGACTTAACCACTGACATCTGTGGGAAATCACACATTTTCTTGGCCACAACTGGGAAAATAGACACAGGAAAGCAAGATAGTACAGTAAGACTTTGGAGACCTTTAAAGAATCGGGTCCGAGAGTGTAAGACTTCTGAACGTGTAGAGAAAAAGCATGGGTGCTGTGACCACTAGTTTCTACTTGCAGCGAGGATGCTGATTTCTGATATATTGATTTCTCCTTCTGTGCTGGTGTACTTTATGCGGTCGCTATGGAAATTGGACGTGCTCCAAAAATCTGTGTGAATTTGTACTAGGAACTGATTCTCTTCCTCATTCACCTGAACAAAGGGGTAACAAGGCTTTAAGAATTCAGAAGCTCTGTGAACACCATCACATACATTTTTGTATAGCCCTTGATAATGCATACAGTATTTTCTCTTCTTAATAATCCATTGTGACTCTTGTATTTTCCACGAGTTATGTAAGCATCTGAGATTTGTCTCTAAATGATAGCAGTCTTTGATAATGAGGTGACCAGTAAGTAATGCAGTGGCTTATATGCAGATAATAGTGAAGGATGCTGGGGGAACTACAGAGTTGCTCAGGCATTGATGGCCTGAGATAAATTAAATGCTCTCCTGTGCTTTCTGACAAATTCAATTTTGTAGAACCTTCAGGTCGGAAGGGATGTTATCTAGTCCCAGTACTGGTCAGAGTGCTTTACTGCTTTCAGCATCCCCTAATACCGTGTTTTCCCGAAAATAAGAACTAACCGGAAAATAAGCCCTAGCATGATTTTTCAGGATGACATCCCCGGAACATAAGCCCTAATAGGTCTTTTGGAGCAAAAATTAATATGAGACCCTGTCTTATTTTCGGGGAAACACGGTATATGGCCATTAAGCCTCTCCATAAAGACCTTTAACAGTGATGCACTCACCCTCTACCAATGCAGTCCTTTTCATGATTTTGGATGAATAACAGAAAGTAGTTAGCTGTTTGTAATGTGCAGTACCTGTTTGGCCACTTGACCTCATGGTCTATTTTTGACACTCCAAGAGTGGAAATGTAGGCAATTTGGATTCAGCAAGCATTTTATTACATTTTGTGGCCATGACCCCTGGCTATACTTCTAAATATAAGAACTACATTAGGTCTAAGGTAACACTAGAGTTAAAGCATTTGTGCGTAAAATAAAAAGTCACATTAATGAGGAAGTGTAAACCATAGTGAGGATGGGAAAAAGCTATTTTTGCCTCAAGATGAAGGGAGCAGTAATCCCATTCTGATTTATTTATTAGGTTGGTGCAAAAGTAATTGAGGTTTAAAAGGTTACAGACAATTGCAAAAACTGCAATACTTTTCACCAACCTAATACATTTGACCAAATGAAAAGGGCGTGGATTGCTGTAGGACTGTTGGTTATTTTATCCCGTGACTTGTGGACACAGAACTAAGTACTCCTGGAAGAGCTGTTTTTCTAGTTGGCAAAAAGTAAAGCCTAAGGGAGATTCTCAACCACAACCAATGCAAATGTATGTATTGAGCCAGAAAGCCTAATTAAACAAGCTTATTGAATTTTTGCAATGTGTATTCAGCACTGTGCTAGGTACTCAAAGCAGGTGGTAACAAAAAATGTCCACCACCTGGTCGTGGAGAAAGCCCACAAGCTTTGGGATTAGCATCACAACGGAATTTACTGAAATTGTGTGGCACCCACCTGCAGAGCTCAGGGGAGACAGTCCTTGTGTTGCTGGCCTTGTAGAGGACAAGAACTGGGCCTTGATGCATGAATGGGTTAGATTTAGATAAATTAACTTCGGGCATTTTGGGGTGGTTTCCAGGAGCGTTCTCCACCCCCCAATACTGTCAGTCATTCCTCCACCCTGGGAGTTGAGCCATCAGTTTATCCTGTTAGTGCCCATTAGCAGAGTTGATTTTTATTTTATCTTATTTTTTAAATATTTCAATTATAGTTGACATACAATATTATATTAGTTCAGGTGTGCAACATAGTGATGAGACATTTATATAACTTACAAAGTGATCACCCCAATAAGCCTAGTACCCATCTGACACCATACATAATTATTGCAATATTATTGTAGAGCTGATTTTTAAAATCGTAATTTTAGCGTGATGCAAAAGGTTTAGAAGAATAAAAACAACAGATGCCTGAGGGTGGGGTAAAGAGGTGGAATTTGCCCTATTTTCATCTGTTTCTTGTTTTATTAAGAGTTTGGGGAACTGTCAATCAGAAGCACTTCGAGTTAAGAACAAGTATAAGACATTTCACTGCCACCTTTGCCAGTAAGAAAATGTAGCATAATTGAGGAAAATTGACTTTATGTTCAATATAGAAGCTTTGCATTGCAATTAATGATTATATTTAAACACTTTTCATAAGTCTAAATTGATTAGAATTCATGTATCACTAGTTTAGCCGGTATTTGAAATTTAGTATCTAAATGATTCTAGGAAAGAAACTCTAAGTAATAATTACCTATAAGCCTCAGTTTCATCTATAAATGGTACTAATAGTCCGCACTTCATAGGATTCTTATGGGGGTTAAATGAGATAAATTATGTAAACTCTTCAGAATGGTGCCTGGTATGTGGTACCAGGTAAATGTTAGCATTTATTATTTTGAACCAGGTGGGGTTTTTTTGTTTGTTTTCAAAGAGTATGCAGCTTACAGTGGGCCATGTGGGGATTGAACTAGCAATCTTGGTGTTATTAGCACCATGCTCTAACCAGCTGAGTTAACTGGCAACTCCTATTTTGAACCATAGATGACAATCATCGTATTGGGAAAAGATCATTTGCATGTGCTAGTTATAAAAACTATCTCTAGGTCTATGTAATTAAGGAGGTGACAGCATTTCATACTTTGCCTGTTTTCAGAGGGCATTGGATAAGGAATCGAGTACAGATGCTGTTTTTCCAATTCTAAGGCAATAGAACTTTTAAAGGATTAGAAATCTTGTTGTTACTAATAGTTTAAAAAATACTAATAACATTTGTGTTGGCATAACACATTTGCTATATTGTCTTTGTTCTGTTAGCTAATTCTTGTACATTTCAGCATTTCCATAAATTAAAACTCATTTGAATAAAAATTGTCATTGGGGGAAGGTCACAAGTATCTCGGAAGTTTCTGTAATCTCCACCCTTAGTTCACTTAATAAGTGAACTAAGGGTGGAGATTAATAATAATTAATAAGTAATTCAGTAATAATCGGGCTGTGAATTACTTAAAACCTTAAAAAATAGCCACTTAATCTGTGAAAAACAATTCATGCCAACTGAGTAGTAATGAATGCAGATTCATTTATTTTTAGTGTTTAGCTACTGGTGTCATTTGGTATGAGGAGGGTGTTGAACAGGTTTAGAAATAAGTTTCACTGGCTGGTGAGGTTTTGTTTGATGCATGTAGTGATGAAAGAACTACCATGTTTCCCCAAAATAAGGCCTAGCCAGACCATCAGCTCTAATGTGTCTTTTGGAGCAAAAATTAATATAAGACCCGGTCTTATACTATGCATTAGAGCTTATGGTCCGGCTAGGTCTTATTTTCGGAGAAACATGGTAAAGTGGGTTTCTGTACAATTGCAACAAAGAACACAGCCTGGCAAAGTCAATTGCTTGAGAATAACTTCTGGGGCTACAATGTAAGTGGAAGTTCCACTTCAGGCCAAAATTCAGGGCCCCTTCATGGCCCTCACCTGCCATGCCTTAAGTCCCTAAAGGGACTTCTAGCTCCTATTGCAATGGAAATGAACATATAACTAACATTTTTAGCTGGTTTGGGGTTAAGTAAACCAGCTCTCCCCCCAACTTTGATGAAAAATTTCAAATATACAGAGAAGTCAAAATAGTATATTGAACATCTATAACACGTGTTGTTAACGTTTTGCTATCTATATATATTTTTTGATGAACAAGTTGAAAATTGCAGATATCTAAATACTTCAGCATGTATCTCCTGAGAACAGGGATTCCCCCCCACATAACCACAGTATTATTGTCACATCTAAGAAAGTTGACAGTAATTCTAGTATAATGTCTACCATTGAGTCCATATTCAAATCTCTGCAATTGTAAGAAGGTAGGTTTTTTTTTTTTAATGTCTTTTAAGTCTCTTTTAATCTATAGTTTCCCTAAGAGAGTAGGTAGGCCAGCTCTTGAAGTCCTCTTGTCAAGGAAAACACGGAAAATGTTAGGGTGTGGAGTGTTCAGGAGGGATGGCTAGGGGTGTAGGCTTCAACATCTTAATCTTTTATCTAGAGTTACTGTTACCAGACTCAGGGGTTCATTTGCCCGCGCGCGTCAAAGCCCAGTATGACAAAGTGGAGTGTGTAGCAAAGAAAGGAAAGGAAGTGGCATGGAGCCCAGAGACACAAGTGTGCTAACGTTCAAAGACCTGGCTGCCCAGTGATTTCTAGGAGATAGTTCATGTAGGGGAAAGATCATCAGTCATGGTTGGCCAAGGGCGTTGGGGTCCTGGGATCTCCTGAGTGGTTGGGTCTCGGGTAGGAGGTAGTAAGCATCAAGTACGTCCTGATCTGATGCCAGTTATGGCATTGTGGATCGTTCTGCCTTCATGGGTCTGGAGCTGAAACACAACTTTCAGTTGACTGAAACTCTTTTTGTGGACAGCAGACCTGAGGCTTTGTTCCTGAAACTGTTTGATGCCGATCAGAAACTGATGTCCTAAGGGCTAAAGAATTATGGGAGTGGTCAGGCAGTGTGTGCAAAGGTGAAAGGATAAGCAACGGAAAGAAACCAGTGAGTCATGGTGCTATTAGACTAGACAAGGCCAGTTTGAATCAAGGAGAAAGAGAAAAGGTTGTCGTTTTAAAGAAGTGAAGTTTTTGCGTGGTTATGTTACCTTCGGTTGCACTTGTGTGCTTGGTATGTAGGTCTGTTCTTCTGCATTAAGATACAGGATAAAGGCAAAGGCAAAATAACTTTTTTCTTCCTCCCTCTTCATTTTTAATTTTCCCTCTGCCCTTTCTCCTTAGTGCTTAGCGCTTCTCTGAAAAGCCTCCCTCCTCTGAGCTCAAGGAAGTGATGATGGAAAGGTTTGTGGTCAGGAAGATTTGCAGGCTTTTCTAAGTAATCTTTCAACAATATAAAATAATTATTTGCCCATCAAGGGAGAAAAATACAGCTTCATTCAAGAGAGGTCCATGTGTACAGCTTTTTCTGAGAGTAACTGTCAACTCTTGAGACTTCCTTTAAAGGTTTGGGGCACCTGTCCTGCTAGCTTAGTGCCTTCTGGTGAGAATAGTTCACTGGAAACTTGCCCTGCTTTCATTTGTGGCCTTTCCAATGCCTTTCTGCTCCTTGAAGTTGCTCGGAGCTCTCTGCCTTGAACGTTACTTTATATTCTTGGTCATGGTGGATTTAGCACCTAAATTAAAGCTTTAAATCTTGTTTTTCTTCTCCCTCCTTCCATCCTCTCTCCCCCCTTCTTCTTCAACAGTTCTTTAACAATGTCATATCATTAGTTCTGAAATTCAGGAGCTAGATTGAGATGCAACCGTATTGAATTGTTAAAAGTTGTCATTTGGTTGTACATTTCTCCACTGATTTCCACATGGCCCAGTTTGTCCTAGAAGATAGCAGTTTTGTGGTTATTTGGCTACTTATTTATTTGTAACATTGATAAATTCTGAACTCAGGTAGCCATAAACTGGTCTTTTTTCCCCGAAATGTGGGCTGTAATGCTTTACCGGTACTTATGAAGGGAATTTTAAAAAATCGTCCTATAAGAGGTTTCAGGGCTTAGTTCTTTCAGATGATGATCTAAATCCGAAAAGTGTTTGATGGCTCATTTGTTAGTTGAAGGGGTTGGACATTCCTTTCCATTTTAAAATTGTATAAATCGCTGTACCTGCTTCTATATACACAGGGAATTTTTGGAAGGATGCAAAAGAAACTGGTAATAGTGTTTGCCTCTGGCAAGGGAGACGGGGAAACTCGGTTGTTAGGGAGACTTTTCAATTTGAATGTTTTCCTGGTTAAAGAAAAGTAATCTGAAATATGTAATACTCTACTAAAAACTGATTCAGTGGACTAAATATTATGCAGTTATTAAAAAGGACTCTAAAGCAATATAGAAAAATCTTAAATGAAAAGTAACCTATTACAACTATGTTAAGTGGACGCGTGACTGATATTAGGTGGTATATAAAGAAAACAGCGATAATGAGATTGTGAACAAATTTTGGTTTTTCAAAAAAATCTTTGGAGAAAGTTAGTCATTCATTAACTGACTTTTGTTGTTGTTGTTGTTGAAACTAAAGGGAACTTGAGTTCTAGAGTAGCCTTTGAGGCCCAAGGCCATTGCCAGAGTAAACTGGTCACATTCCAGAAGACAGGGTTGTGGCTGGCAGAGTTAGAAGAAAGGTGCAGATTAATGAGTGTAGCGGGAAAACTGTACCCTCAGGCTCCTGGTGTAAGGATGAAGATGCTAATAGCTAATCCGAAGTGCTTACCGTGTGCCAGACACTTCGCCGCTTTGCTCTCGTGGACTCGCTGAGTTCCCTCCACAGCCCCATTCACTCACCCCTCACGGGCAAGCACTGGCGCCTTGAATGGAATCGGTAGGTCCACCTGACCCTCCCACGAGTGTACGCTTTGTACCGAGCGATTCACACCTGCCTGGCTGGCAGAAAGGGCCACAGGGCTTCCTCAGTGCCTGGCCCCTGGCTGGCTCTGCCCTGGCTGGGAATGATTCCTCCTCTGCTGTCCTTAGAGAGCTAGTACAGAACGGAGCCCAGCTTGGGGTGAAACCTGACCCTAAAGCATCCACAGCTGCACCTGGTGTGTCCTCTCAGCCTTGATCTGGGCCACTTGCTTTCTGCTTCTCGTGCTGTGCCCCTGTTGGCTTTGTCCTGTAGTTCCTAAAACCACAAGTAGATTTTTGTTTCTGGAGCTGGGGAAGGATGACAACTATAACTCCTTCAGCCACCCCTTTAAACCCCTGAAGGTACAGCCTGGGACAAAGTCCACCCTTGCCACACCCTTTTTGAGCTGTTGTTTCTTCTCCTTTGATAACTGTTTTTTTCCCTTCTACCTCCAGTCATCCAGGAGACTAAACTATTTCCCAGAAATTCCTTTTTTGTGTTTTTTCAAAGTTTGATTGTGTACCTGTAGTCGTTACCTCATTTTAATTGTCAGCTAGTGGCTGAGTTAACCCAAAACTAGCAGAGTAGCTTCCTTCTAGATGTCATCTGATAACATGACATTGTACAAATTGCCTAATTTACTTTCTTGGAGCCCGTTCCTTTACTGAGAACTCAGTGGAGCTCCTGTAGTCACAGAAAAGAGGCTGACCCAAACCTGTGGTGATCTTTTACTGAGGGAAAGGTCCGTATTGAGGGAAAAGGTAAAGCACTAATACTAAACCAGATCTTAAAAATAGAATCTGACGTACCCCAATCTTCAGCAGCACGCTCTAACCAACTGAGCTAATCGGCCACCCCCCTACGTGCCCCAATCTTAAATTCAGTACAAGTTACTTACCCAGCAGTGCCAGCCTGAAACAGCAAAATGATTATTAATAAGTATGTTTTTAATCAAAAACATTTAATGCATTTTTATAATCTTTAAGTCAGGGCACTGAAAGGTGAAAGTTTCACAGTTTCCTTTTAAACTAAAGTTGGCTTTGTGTTGTTAAATCTCAACCACCTGACACTTAACATATACTCTTAAGTAAGCCTAGACTTTACTAGTCGATTTTGATTGCTCTTCATTTAGTTTATTTTCTAATTCCTTTCATTCTTTAGCTTTAAATTTTCCGCTTTCATTTTAGAGATGAGTTAGAATGGAGACATCTCCCCATTTTGCTCATTGTGAAGCATTTAACGGCCGCCTCGGACCAGAAAGACAGCTGGCTTCCGAAGGGCCACGGGGGGTTCAGTTTGAATGGAGGGCAACTGCTCCAACTGGGACTAATTTTGTGTTCTTTAGTTTCCCACAGTCAGATCACCCGCCTCTACAGTCGGTTTACCAGCCTGGACAAAGGAGAGAACGGGACTCTCAGGTAGGCAGTTCCTTTCCATATTTTCTGGCAATGTCTGAATAGCTGCCTTTATCCCAAAGGCAGGCATGGTAGGCATCCAGCATGCAGAGAGCAGGGACCCTTTCTTCACGGGTCTTTGAGCATCCTTGATCCAAAAGGTAGTTAAATAAGCAGAACAGCAGCAGTATATTTATCAGTCGGTGCTTGCTGCTTTACTCAGTTTCCCTTACTTTGGGTGGCCATTGTTCTGGTCCTCAGGACATACTTTTGCGATTTCAGCACTCTCTTCTTGAGTTTTCCCACAGCCCTTTCCCAAACATATTAGCTTTTGACCTGTAGCAATGTAAGGTAGTCAGGTTGTTTTGTCCTCTCTCCTCTCATTTTCCAACACAATCCATAACCCTAGGGTACGTCACTTTATATGTATTAATGTTAGATAAGATATTCACTATTTTAGTCCAGAGCAGTGGTTCTCAACTGAAGGCCATTTCCAGGGACATTTTTGACTGTCCTGATTGGGGAATGCTATCCTTGTCTAGTAGGTAGAGGCCACAAATGCTGCTAACCATCCCACAATGCACAGGACATCCTCCCACAACAAAGACTTTTCTACCCTGAATGTCCAAAGTACCACTGGTCTAGAGTAAGCGTATGATTTCAGAGTAGTGTAATGCTATAATTTCATATTTGTAATTGTCTTAATCATAGTCAAATGAAATAATTCCTGACTGCCATCTCCCAGCCTAACTCTCAGCAACAGCCTTTTGTGACTATTGCTCCTCAGCTTTGATTGACTAGTATAGAATGAAGCTGCCTGCCTTTCTGGTGGCTGGCAGGAAGCCGTTTAGAACTTCTTTGAAGGCTTCTAGTACAGGTGTGGGATGTAGCAGAAGCGGGGAAGGAACACAGTTGCTAAGTCTTTGTGCATAATCCTCAGGCAGAAGAGCTAGAGGATGCTGGTAAATCCATAGGGCCGTGTTTGTTCGGGGCAAATTCCACGGTCATTGGAAGCTGGGAGGGACCAAAACCGTGCTGCACTGTCATTAAAATCAACAACTGTGGAGTATCTACCAGGTGCAAGGACCACACGAGGGGCTTTTTCTTCCCCGATTGAGGCAAAATACATATAACCTAAAATTTACCGTTTTAAAGTGTACAATCCACTAGCACTAAGTGTGTTCACAACATTGTGTAACCATAACCACTGTCTACTTCCAGAACACTTTCATCACAGATGGAAACCCTTTACCCATTAAGCAGTCATTTCCTATTCCTCCTCGGTGATTGTCCGACAACCACTAATCTACTTTCTTTATCTCTCTGGACATTTCGTGTAAATGGAATCATACGTATGTGGTCTTTTGTGACTGACTTCTTTCATTTAACATGTTTTCAAGGTTCTCCCATGTTATAGTATGTATCATGGTATACATGCTATACCTTTTTTGGCTGAAGAATAGGAGTATTCCATTATGTGTATGTACCACATTTTGTTTATCCATTCATCAGTTGGTGGACATTTGGGTTCTTTATAGACCTTTAGGCTGTTATGAATAGTGTTGCTACGAACCTTTTTGTGTGGACATTTTAATTCTCTTGGATATATATCTGATTTGGGTCTATGGTAATTTTATTCTTAATTAACTGAGGAAGCACCAGACTGTTCTATGAAGAAGCTGCACCGTTTTGCATTCCCACCAGCAGTATATGAGGGTTCAAACTTCTCCACATCCTCACCAACACTCTGTCTTGGTTTTAACTATCCTGGTGGATGTGACTGGTAACTCTTTGTGGTTTTTTTTTTTTTTTTTTTTTTTAAAGATTTTATTGGGGGAAGGGGAACAGGACTTTATTGGGGAACAACAGTGTGCAGTGTGTGCTTCCAGGACTTTTTTTTTTCCCAAGTCAAGTTGTCCTTTCAATCTTAGTTGTGGAGGGTGCCGTTCAGCTTCAAGTTGTTGTCCTTTCAGTCTTAGTTGTGGAGGGCGCAGCTCAGCTCCAGGTCCAGTTGCCATTGTTAGTTGCAGGGGGCACAGCCCACCATCCGTTGAGGGACTCAAACTGGCAACCTTGTGGTTGAGAGGACGCGCTCCAACCAACTGAGCCATCCGGAAGGCAGCTCAGCTCAAGATGCCGTGTTCAATCTTAGTTGCAGGGGCACAGCCCACCATCCCTTGTGGGAGTCGAGGAATTGAACCGGCATCCTTGTGGTTGAGAGCCCACTGGCCCATGTGGGAATCGAGCCGGCAGCCTTCGGAGTTAGGAGCACGGAGCTCTAACCGCCTGAGCCACCGGGCCGGCCCCTCTTTGTGGTTTTGATTTGCATTTCTCTAGTGACTTACGATGTTGAGCACCTTTTCATGTGCTGATTGATCATTGTAAATGTCCTTTGGAGCAATGCCTATTCATGTTCTTTGTCTAGTTTTTAATTGGATTGCTTATCTTTTTGTTGTTGAACTGCAAAAGTTCTTTTTATATTCTAGATATTAGACCCTTTTCAGATATGTGATTTCCAAATATTTTCTCCTATTCTGTGGATTGTCTTTTCACTCTCTCTAGTGTTCTTTGAAGCACAAAAGTTTTAAATTTTGATGAAGTCCAATTTATGTGATTTTGCTTTTGGTGCATGTGCTGTGGGTGGCATATCTAAGAAACCATTGCCATATCCAAGGTCATGAAGATTTACCCTTGAGTTTTTTTCTAATAGATTTATAGTTTTAGCTCTTATATTTTGGTCTTTGATTCATTTTGAGATACCCACATAAAATATGTATTTTTGTATATATTTACTATATATATATATATATATATATATATATATATATATATATATAATATAGGTATACTTATATAGTGTGAGGTGAGAGTCAAACTGTTTTTTTGCCTGTGGATATCCACCTGTTGAAGAGACTATGTAAATTTACACTTGAAAAATATATCAGACTAGAAATCTTTCCTTTTTACCCCTTTAGCTCCAATACTTAAATAATTTACTTGAGTTTGGGATTACATCTTCCTCTTAAAGTCACATTTAACCACTGAGTAAAGATACAGATTGCAAATTGTTGTGAGTCCATTTCTTTTGTAGACTGTGTGTGTTTTATCACTTGTGTGTGTGTTTTAATCACTTTGTTTGCTGGAAAACAATGGAAAAGCTTTTGTAAAAGGAACTGTTTCTCCTAAGAAAGGGGTGAAAACTTTCCAGGTGTCCGCTAATGTTAACTGCGCCTTAAAAATCTAGGTAAGATTTGCTCAACCCCTAAAAACCCATTTCACACTGTGGAAAGCCAGTGAATTAACTCACTTATTTGACAGGTGTTTAATGAGTACCTGTGTTGTACTATGCACTGTTCTTAGTGCTGGTTTCTACAAATTCTTGGTGGGAGAAGAGGTGGTAGAAAGTGATGGGGTAATTTTTGATTTCATGGTTACCTGGATCTAACTGATTTTTTTGTACTCAGCTTTACAAAGAACTAGGTCTTAAATCTGTTCTTTGATCTCCATCATGGTGTGGATTAAAATATGGGCAAAGCCCCAGGCCACCTGAGTACAGGAAGAAATTACCTCATTGTACTACATAGTAAACAGGTAGCATATATATGTAAAATCATTTTGTTGGACCCACCCACTATCAGGGATTTCGCACTGGTGTGCCTCCTGACAGTAGCCATCTCAGCCTTTGGCCATCTTTTTAGATTGTCTTCCCTTTTCCCAGCCTCATTTTCTCTTCTACTCCCTCCAGCCTTAAAGCTTACGCGGTAACTCAGATTCTTCTGTTAGTACAGAGCATTTAGTCTCCCTAGCCTCTTACTGCCAAACTCAGCTCAACGCCTGTCTTGACCTTTCCAGAACTCATCAGGGTCTCAGCCCCAATACAGGTGATCTCCAATCTTTTGTTACTTGGAGCCACTTCCACTTTCTTAAGAAGGTAATAAGGAGAAATGTTTTTCCCTTCTACATTTTCTTCACTTTCCTTTTTCAAGATGCTCCATCTCTTGGGCCCAAAGCCAAATTCTGCAGAGAGGCTATAATGTATTGTCCAAAGCATTCTGTATTCCTGTGTATTGTCAGTCCCAGTGGGAACATGCAGCGGAAACTGTGGAAGACTTTGGTTAGAAATGGAGTTTCTGCAAAGTGCTTTCAGAGATTCACCCCAAAGTGTGTTTTATAGAACCACTAGTTCCTTGGTCTACCAGTAAGGGTTGTGTTAAAAAGAAGAAAGAAACAAGTTATCAACTAAACTTTGTGAAAGTGTGGTAAACAAGGTTAAGCTGGTTTCTTCATTACGGAATTTCCCAGTGTCTTTAATATGTTCAAGTGAATTGGGCATCTTCAGGAGTGGAATTTCCCAGTGTCTTTAATATGTTCAAGTGAATTGGGCATCTTCAGGAGCGGAGGATTGTAAACACTGCCAAGTTGCTTTGCTGTTTCCCTGTAGATTCTCTTACAGGGATCATCTCTTCAGATTGGTATTTCATAGAATGTAAATGTTTTGTGTAACCTCACAAATCTTACTTTCTGCAGATGCCATTATTTTGGGTGAAATATACCACAGCCATGGAAATTGGTCTTTCTGAAAAGGCAGCTGGGTCCAGTAAGGGGTCTTGAAATGGTCCTTTGTAGGTCAGGTCAAGAAGAGCCTGGTCAGCATCTGAATATGAAGATGGGGTTTTGTGTTTAAATATCCTCTGTGCTGATCTAATTGATAGTGTTAGAAGTCAGGAACCACACTGTATTTACAATCTAACTTCTAAGACTAGAGCTTAAAAGTATCCAAGGACGGGGTTTGGGTCCTTATTGACATTGGAAGTCCGAAACTAGATCCCTTATTGAGACTGAAGGGACTCAGGCTAGGTTATGCGCTTGCCACTTGATACTAGACCTGGTATTTAGACTGTGATTCCCGCCCCCCCCCCAACTGTGCTTTTTCTCAGCTAAAATTACTTAAGCTTGTCAGACATTAAACTGAGACATGTGGCTGTGCAATTCAAATCAGCCTTAATCTTCATGTAAAAGGGAGCAGTTATTGTTTCTTAAACCTTTCAAACAAGAGCAGCTACATTTTAGCTTTGTACATGTTTGTTGAATTAAATAATCAGGATCTCGGTAATTTCCAGAGTATAGATCATCTTAAGCAACTCAGTTAAAATGATCACCCTAAAGTGATCAAAGAACATTAGAAACCAGAGTTACGATTCCAGGGCTTTGTGCTCAGTCCCCTAGATTAGTTTTTACCTGTGTCACCACCGGATGTGATGGAGATGAGCTTGTTAGTTACACATTGTGTGAATGTTATACCATAAGAAGAACAGAATGTTAAAGGCCTCTGGGTAAATAGGAACATTAGTATTTAGTACAAAGAGGGTGGGAGAGTAAGTTTTATCTCTTCTGTTAGTAACCTTCTTGACGGCAGGAATCAAGATTTATTTGAATTCTTTCACATACTTGACACCCAGGTTTACCCATTGTTAACATTTTGCCAAATACTTCAGTATGTATTTCCTACAAGGACATTCTCCTATCAAAATCAAGAAATTTAGCATTTCGATACAGTACTGTTATATAATATTTTATATTCAAAATGGTCTTTTTCGTTTTTACCTGTTGGCTCAGTAATGTCCTTCATAGCATTTTTTTCCCCTATCGTGCATTTAGTTTAGTTGTATGTCTCTTTAGTCCCCTTTGATCTAGAACAATCCTCAGCCTTTCTCTGTCCATGACATTGGTATTTTTGAAGAATGCAGAGCAGTTATGTTATAGACAGCTTTACACTCATGGCACAGAATATCAACCAAGAAGTTTTTTTGAAAACACTTGTTGAACACTTTTTGGGAGAACACCTTCCTTTCAAAAAGTTTAATATAAACTTTGGGCTTTAGGAAAAAAGAACATGTGCTTTGACTTACAGTCTTAGAGTTAAATCACAGTTCTGCTACTTACTAGCTTTGTAGCACTGGGCGAGTTACTTTGTCTCACTGACTCTGGATTTCCTCAGCTCCGAAAGGGTATAGATAAAATGTTGGCATGAAGAAATGAGATCGTGTGTATAAACAGCGGCACATGTGTACATACAGTGAACGGTAACTTCAACATCACTTCCAAATTGTGAGATGACTGCTCTTGCCATGTTCAAGGGTTAAATACTTCTCTAGCTCTAGTCTGTAGGAGACAATGGAGGAAAAAGCCAGAATCAGAGCAAGGAAGTATGGAAGTCACTTAGTTGTCACATTTTATTCTTTCTTTGAATGTAAATATTACCTAAGAGTTCCTTTCATTTCATAGGTGCTGTAGGTCTCAGTACAGAGGCCCCTTTGAATTTTTGCTCCCATATTCAAGCTTTGTAGTGTTTGATACTTTGCATTTGTTGTTCATTCTCCAAACTTGATAACTAATTACAAAATGGTAATGTTCAAGGAATCATTTACGGGAACAACTGAGTATTTGCTCTCGGTGGTTTATTGACATAACCTGTGTGCTGAATTCACTGGAATGTGGTATAGTCAAATCTGGCTTCTACTTCTGAGTTGGTGCAAGAAACACTTGGCAGGTATTAAAGTGCTATTCTTTGCAGTTATTTTGTATAATTTGTCACAGAAGTAAATTCCAGGAGGTAATATCTTTGCTAGGTTGTACACTTGCATGACTGAAGAAGTTCATACATGCTAATGGCCAATGGTCTCTAACTCTGGGCTACTCTCTTGGCAGCCGAGAAGATTTCCAGCGGATTCCAGAACTTGCCATCAACCCACTGGGGGACCGGATCATCAATGCCTTCTTTCCAGAGGGGTGAGTCCCTATAGTTGTTGGGCCTACTTTCTGAGGCTACTCGGGACTAATGATATTGATCCGGTTATCTCACGCCATGATCCTAAATATATTAGTCATCCCTAACTTGATCATATCTAGAATATCTCCTCTTCTACTCTCCTCCCCTTTTTAGACTTCAAACAGGTATATGAGCCCATTTTCAAAATTCTGTCTTTAATCTTTGTTTATCTTTGATGTAAAATTAAACTCTTTAAAAATTGTTATTTGGAAATAATTTCAAATTTACAAGAGTTGCAGAAATTGAAAATAATACAAAAATCACCTGTATATCTTTTACCCAAATGCATCTATTATTATACTGTTAACATTTTGCCTCATTTGTGTGTGCTCTCTGTCTCTTACAGTCCTAGTCAATAAAAATGTAAGCATGCCACATACATAGTTATAAATTTTCTAGTAGCCACATTAAAAAAGTAAAAACGAACAAGTAAATTAGCTTTGGCAATACATATTTTATTTAACCCCACATATCCAAAATATTATCATTCGATATGTAATCAATATTTTAAAATTATTAATGTATTTTACACTATTTTTTCATATTAAGTCTTTGAAATCCAGTGTGTAATTTACAATAATAGTACCTGTCAAGTGCTTTACTAATATAAAATATTTTTTTCCAGCTTTATTGACACATGATTGACAGAGAACATTATGTGTTCTATATGTGTGATTCTATATATGTCTATGTTGCAAAATGATTATCACAATGAGGTTAATTAACACATACGTCACCTCACATAGTTACTTTTGTATTGTGATGAGAACTTTTATAATCTACTCTCAGCAACTTTCAGATACACAGTATGGTGCTGTTAACTGTGTATGCTGTACATTACATTGGCAGAGCTTATTCATTTTATAACTGGAAGTCTGTGCCCTTTGACCACCTTCACCTGTTTCCCCCACTATCTATTTTACTCTAATATATTATTCATATTCCAGTTTAATCAGTTCATCCAATAATGTCCTTTATAGCACTGTGCCCCCGCCCCCCCCCTCCAATACAGGATCCAGTCTGAGTCAGTTGTCATGTCTCTTTAGCCTCCTTTCATCTGGAACCTTTCCACAGCCTTTATTTCTCTTTTACCACATGGACTAAGGATGTGGTCCCGCCCTCCCCCGGCCCGGGTCCTCCACCACATGCACACTTTCTCAAATAGCTTTGGGTTTGTCTAATCTAACACTAGGCTTTTGATAGCTTCTAGCTAATACACTCCCTTCAAAGTACTGAGTAAATATTGACTGATTTGGTTAGGTACCTTTTCATGAATAAAGCTTATCATATAATCATTTTTTAAGTAATCTCTTGAACAATCTCTTCCGGGTTCCTTGTGACTTGTCTTTATGACCCACAGGACTTTGAAAAGGTTTATGGTTGCCAGTTCTTAATAATGAGACTGAGTGTCAGTGAGGACACTCAGATAAAATGCCTGGAGAGGAAATTTTAGAATTCTGAATAGAGAGCAAAAGAATTTGCAAGTTGAGAAGTTGGGTACTCAGTAAATCTGAGCGACAGTCAGAGGAGGAAGACTAGTAGCCCGTTTGTGTAAGACAGGAATCAGATCAGATTGAGACGTACTCTTTGCAGATGTTGACCATGAGTAATCTCCCCTTCCTCATTTCCCTGGTTTTTCCCCTGAACTGCCTGCCCTGTTTGTTTCAGGTGCTGAATTTGTGCTGAATTCTTCCCTTTTTTCACTTCCTCTTGTAGCCCATGCAGAGCATTGAACCTTCTCTAGAGAAAACTTTCACAATTGTGCTTTGTATTCAAACCTTTTGCAATGAAAAGTAAACCCAGTAGAGTCATTTTGCCAGCCTTTTCCCCTCATAGTCACTATTGCTGATTGGAAGGCCTAACCACCTTTGTTACGTGGGCAGTGTCGCCTGCTGTCCTACCCAGGGATCTGCTGCTCAGCACAATAGGTGGGTGTACACGAACGAGGAAGCCCACGCTGAGCTGCACTGCTACGCTCTCAGCAAGCTGCACCCTTGCTTCTTGCTGTATCAAATCAGATACCGATTTTGGCTTCCAGGGTTTTTGTTGTCTAGTCTTATGCAGGTGGATTTTTTTTTTTTTTAAAGAATGGGATTTGAAAGTGGAACATTGGTATTTAGTTACCTTTACTCAGAGACGTCATGCCAGTAATGCACTCATTAACCTGTTTGTTCTGGCATATGACTCAAATCTTATTCCACATTACCTGATTCCTCAGATCTTACATTTTTTACAAGATACTGCTCCACTAGTAGTATAGCTACCCTGAACTAAAGGTCATTCTTTTGAGTACAAAGAGACCCAACATAGCAGATATATTAAGGAAGGCACACAAAGACTGGGATTTATTTTTTAGGCAGCCACAGGAGCCAGGCAACCTGTTCTTTCCATGACTGATTTAGATGAATGACTATGTCTCATGAGACATTCTTTTTTAATATTAAAGAACGTTCTTCATTTATTCAAGTTTTGGAATTATTTCTTATAGGATTATTGATTAGCCTATGGCTCAATAAAAAGATTTTCTCTAAAGTTAAGTACCAAAAAAGCTTTATATACAAAGAGGTTTTTCAAAACACTGTGATCATGAAAAATGGGGGAGGGGCTATCTATCCAATTATGAGGGAATAATAAAATCATGATACAGCCACACAGTTATTATGCAGACATTTAAAATGTTTCAAAGTGTTACTGATTGCAAACATTAAAAGCTTAACAGTTTTAAAAAGCAAGATAAAATTTCACATGCAGTATGTTGACAATTACCCAAAAAGCGTAGAAAAATTACTGGAAGAAAATATATTAATGATAGTTGTAATTGATTGGTAGAACTTGGAATGGTTTTTCTTTCTACTTTTTACCCCAAATTTCCAGAAATGTATTTACTGCTTTTATAACTAAATGAACTTTATTTTAAGAGCACTTTTCCATAATATGCCTTGCTGCAGAGTCTGAAGCAGTGAGTCTAAGTTCTGGCTTTCCTGATAGCATAGCCCTGGAGCTACTCAAAATCCTCTTTGGGAAAAGATATACAAATAAACTCAATAGGTGACTTTGACACTGGTTAATCATTCACAAAGTGGGAATAATAGTACCTACCTCACAGGGTTGGGGGGACACTAATTTTATGAGGCCTAAAGTACTATGCATATGGAAAGAGACCTAGTTAAATGGACTTTCAGGCCACTCTAGCTAAAATGATTGGCAATATATTGAATTCGTAAGAAATAATCACCCTAATTGACATCTCTTTATTATGTTTCCCAAACAGGGAGGACCAGGTAAACTTCCGTGGATTCATGAGAACTTTGGCTCATTTCCGACCCATTGAGGATAATGAAAAGAGTAAAGATGTGAATGGACCAGAACCACTCAACAGCCGAAGCAACAAACTGCACTGTAAGGAGCTCAAGTCTTCTAGTTTTAAATATTTGCTTTTCATTTCTTACAAATCATTCATTTACTCATTCATTTATTGAATAAGCATTTACAACAGTATAGTGGTTAAGAGCTCCGACCCAGGAGCTAAACTGGCTGGGTTTGAATCACAGCTCTGCCACTTTTTGACCATGTGACTTTGGGCAAATTACTAAAATCCTTGGGCCTTAGTTTGCTCTTTTGTAAAATGGAATATTAAGGGGTTTCACATAGGGATATTGTGAGGATTAAATAAGTTAATATGTGTTAAGTACTTCAAACAGTGCCTGACAGTAAGAGTTAGCTACTAATATCCTTATAGTTCATAGAATGCCCACTGTGGTAAGTGCTAAGGTGACACCAGTGAAAAAGACCTAGCCCCACCTGTAAGGAATAATGGCGAGATCCTTGGCCCATCTTAGAATTTGATAGATAGTGAATGTGACTTAAGGTCTGGGTGGATAGCTGGGGTAGTGCAAGGTTTAATTTTTGTCCCCATGCCTCTTTGCCTCCTTTCCTTGGATGTTTGTTCCTTAGATTTCCCTCTGCCCTTGATTCATGTATGAGATTGCCAAATCTCTTACAACACTTCTAAGTGAAATTTAATTTCTCTTTTCATTCAACACAAGTCAAAACTAGAATTGAAATTACGTTGAATTGATTGAGCTCATGCTTCTCTTACAAGGGTGCACAGTGATATACAGAGACGTCTGTAAAAAGAAAAAGGCTTTTTAATATTGAAACAAATGTAGATAAATTATAGACTATAATGTCAAATTTGCATACATTTGAAAGATGGTACGTAAAGCCTTACGTAAGGCTTAAACTTCTGATTTGTGGCCCTTGGGCTATATCCCCAGTCGGTCTCTAGGAGTATGAGTTCACCTCGTGTTGATACTTCAAGAAAAGAGTTTAAGAAACACTGCAATAAATATTGTTATATAGGATAGGGAAGATTTTTGAACCAAAATAATAAAATACTGCTCTTCTTTACTACAAGATCATTTACCTTAATGAAGAGCAGACTGCTTAAATACAAACAAAACCGACTATAAAAGAAAAGAACTCTAATGAATTGTTCTCAAATTTATTGTATACGATATTAGTGAATTCCAATTTCTTCTTTCAAGACTAAATACTGTTTGAGACAAAGCCATGTATCTTACATTTAAACAGTTTTAGCATATACTTAGTACATGTTTGCCTGATTCAGACATTAGTATAGTAGAAATGTTCTTATTCAGTGTTGTCAGATGAGGAATTGATCAATAATTAACAAAGGCAGCAGTATCATAGAACATAGAAAAGGATACGTGGTTTAGCATTTTATTTTATCTTAAAATATTTAAAAACAAATTCACTTTTGATACATTTAAAAACACAATCTTTTGATAGAGGACCAAGAGTTGTTTTGTTTTGTTTTGTTTTAGAATAGGTCTGCTGATAGTTGTTGTGAGACTTTTTTTTGTAGAGCACATCTATAATGTATAGTCTAAGGTTTCTAGTTGCAGTTTCTTTTAAGTGGAAAGAAGGGTTCAAGATAACTCGTAAAGCATTCTGAGAATTGACTCTTTCTAGGCATTTACTTTTTTTTCTCAATCTTTTACAGTTGTCTTGCCATACTTAACTTTAGCAAGTTTTTTTCCCCAGTGGCTTAATTTTGAGTTGTTTAGAAGTAATTAATCTAATTTTCTTAGAAACAGTAACTTTCCACTGAGCATATGTCTTTATTATTAAATTATATAGTTTTATTAAAAGTACAAATGGTACAGTTTTAGGATTGTTGACACACCTGACTCTTAGTAAGCAACCCATTTACCAGGTGGCGTGGACACTCCATGTAGCCTGTCAGGTAGGGGCATGCAGTGTCATTCCCACCCCACACACACACCCCCACCCCCCCATGGCAGTTGGGTCGATTTGCATGGGGGGAGGACAGCATCTGTGTCTTTGGTGAGTTGCTTAAGGAGAAGACAGTTGAGAGACATTCTGTGCTCTCTGAAACTGCTCATTTTTCTAATCCCGGATTGGAGGAGACTTGAAAGGTCACCAATTCCCTACACAGCACGGGCTCTCCTTTTTCCAAATCATGAGTTCTCTTTGGCAGTCTGGTGAATCCTGTTGACCCCCCTCTCAGAATGTTTTTAAATGCATAGAATAAAATACATAGGATTACAAAGGAAACCAAGTGTATTGAAGTATAATGAAACTATGAAGACAACTTTGTAATACAGTACTAGGTGTGCTTCTTTATTATACGTTAAGTCACAGGGTGTAACATTGGAGCCCTGCTGCCGTGCGTCAGCTCTGTATCTTGGATGTGGTAATAGTTACACGAATCTGCATAGGTGACAGAAGTGCGTAGAACTACACACACACACACACACACACACACACACACACACACACACACACACACACACACGGTGAAGTCGGAATGTGCTGTGTGGATTGTACCACTGTCTGTTTCCTGGTTTTGATGGTGTATTGATGCTACCGCCAGGGGAGGCTGCAGGAAGGATATATGGGACCTTCCTGTATATATATGTATATATATTTTTTTTTTTTGCAACTTCCTATAAATTTCTAATTACTCCAGAATAAAAACTAAAAACGAAACAACCAACATTACGTGGGGAAAGCAATCAAGAAACTCATTCACGTGCTGCTGTTGCGTATTGCTTCCATGGCATTAGTTGATGTAAAATAGCTTTTAGGAAGACATTTAATAAGGTCTTCCTCGATGTTCTGTTGTACACAATGGAGCAAATAGGTTAGAATACCCAAAATGGATGAATTTGTGTCACACTACAAAGTGGTATGCTGCAGGGCTCTTGCAGCTTTTTGGTGGTTTTTTCATCAGTGACTTTTCATTGAAGATGTAATTAGCAAATATATCGAGTTTCTGGTTGACTGTAAACTTGAAAGCATAGTGAATACAGAATCAGAGCCAAAAGAGGTCTTGATAGGCTGAAAAAAGTTGCACTAAATCTAACAAAATGAGTGTTATAAGCGATAAACCAGAGTGCTGCATTTGGGTCCAACAACACATATAAATAAGATCTAAGGGTAAATGTAAAATGAAGCCACCGTACACTGAGTCTGCCTAGCCTGCAGCACCCTCACCCCAAAATAATGTAACATTGGGCCATGAGAAGAGAAATGTATCATTTAGAATGAGAGTAGTGCTAAGACTACTGTGTGCTAGAGAACACATCTTGGGAACTGTACTTCATTTTGGATCCCAAAGATATACTAGAGCACATTATAAGAAAGTAAATAGAAGTTTGAAGGCACCAAAAACCATAAATCATTATCATAAGGAAGGTTTTTTTTAATCGTGGTAGAAAACACGTAACATAAAACCTACCATCTTAAACATTTTTAAGTGTACAGTTTAGTAATATTAACTATACTCACATTCTTGTGGAACAGGTTGCCAGAACTTTTTCATCTTTCAGCTAATCTAAACTCTAGACCCATTAAACTTTCTTTTTACCCGCTAAGGAAAATTTTGAGAGAACTGGGCATAAAGTCAGAAGAAGGAAAGACTGGCTTAGAGATTTATCTTCAAATATATGAAAGTCTCATGTAGAAAAGAATTTATGCAGTGAGGATCATAGAGCTATTTCAGTTCAGCAGAAGGAGGAATATTTTTTAACGAGATGCTCATATATAGATAGGGCTGCCTCAGAAAAGGCAGTGATTCCCTGTTCAAGGAAAAAGGGATCTCGTGAAACACTGCTTCTTCATTTAGGTCCACAGACGGGAGGAGTCTGAAGGTGGGAAGGAAAAAGAGTATATAGTTTTCTCCCAATGTCTACTGAAATTTGGTATTTCATTTATTTATGAATGCTGGCAATAGACCACAGCAATAATGGTACCTGTGGCTCTGACACCAATAGAAATGAGACTTATTTATTCCACCTTGAAGTTGTTGCAAGTATTTCAGTTTGTCATTTGTGCTTATCAGTGGTTCAAAATTACGATAATTCTTTGACCCAACAGTATGGCAGTTCCTCAAAAAATTAAAAACAATTACCATATGATCCAGCAATTCCACCTCTGAGTATATATACCCAAAGGAATTGAAAGCAGAGTCTCAAAGAGATATTTGTACACCCGTGTTCCTAGCAGCATTATTCACAAGAGCTAAAATGGGGAAGCAACCCACGTGTCCATCAAAGGATGAATGGATAAGCAAATGTGTATACATACAATGGAGTATTATTCAGCCGTTCAAAGGAAGGCAATTCTGGTACATGCTACCATGTGGATGAACCTTGAGGACATTATTCCAGTTATAAAAAGACAAATACTGTATTATTCCACATATATCGGGTACTTAAAATAGTCAAAATCATAAAGACAGAAAGTATAATGGTGATTGCCAGGGATGGGGTGAGGGGAGAATGGAGAGTTATTTTTAATAGAGTTTCAGTTTTATGAAATGAAAAGAGGTGTGATTGTGATGGTTATTCAACAAAAGCATGTATTTAATACCACTGAACTGTATGTTTAAAAATGGTTGAGGTGGTAAATTTTATGTTATATGTATTTTACCACAATAAAAAAAGAAAAGAAAAAGTAGTAGGTAAAGTGAATTGAACCCCTTGTGGTTTTTCAAAGTCTCTACATTATAGACCTTTCAATCAGCAAGCAATTAATAGTAAGAAAAGAAAAAATTACACTTTGTTAGCTTTGTGTTTCCATGACTTGATTCAAATATTTTATGCAACACATCTATGGAGTTCTTTCTCTGCAGTTCATTTCCTTTATAAATTACTGTGGTCTCAAGTGAATTAATTTACACTGACCTTTAAGAAAGTATTCCAAATAGCATTAGTGTACTTGGTAGTTATTCGGTATGTCAATTAGGATCCCTTCCGCTGACTCATCTTCAACAATAAGGACATGTATTATGTCATTTTACAGGTCAGGAGAGGCACCCATCAGGGATAATTGTGTTGTCAAGGACCCAGATTTTTTCTGTTGCTCTGCTTTGCCATCCTTAGGCATAGCTGGGACATTATTCTGCTTCATCCGAAGACAGCTCCTCATGGTCACATGACGGTTTTCTGTGGCAATGGGCTGTGTACTTCCCTGTCCACATCTTACAGGGGGCAGAGAGAATCAGAGAGACAGAATCCCTTCCTGAAGCTGTGGATGAGATTCTATTAGGAAGGAAGAAGGTCTGAATACCACTTTAAAAGGCAAACTTTAGGATGAAATAGGATAACAACAAAGTGCTGTGCAACTTATGCATGGTTTTCACCATGACTTTAGTCTTGGCTTTCAGATCAACTTTTATAGGAAGCTGAAAATAACTTAGAATTCTGTTGCGGTCTATATGTAGGGATCACTTTCCTGTACTTAGACCAACAGTGAAACCAAAGCTACAGACAGGAGGAGCCCTGGATGTCTGCTCCTCTGTCTATATATTGGTTCTCTTTGAATTTCGTACAGAGCAATGGAAGCAGCAAGATGGCACTTCTTGTAGATTAAGAGCAATTGAACATCCTACACCTAGCAACACATTTGCCAGTGAGGAACATTTACCTTACATATAGGTGGTATGTTACATAAAAATGTGGGCTTCTGGAACCAAATTTGTTTATGGTCCATCTTCTGCATAGAAGAGTTTCTCCAGGAACTCTGAGAACACGCTTGTCCTTTTCTTTTTTATGCCACAGTGAACGAATGTCAAGTGCAACCAACAAGGCTTAGCTGTACCGATGTAGGCACAGGCCCAAGCACACATAGTATTACTGCTCTGTTTGTCTCCCAGGACTGGTTCCTTATTGCTCTCCTTCAGATCAGAGAGGTTTTAATGACTTATGTGAAAGATACAGCCCAACTTACAATGCTCTAGAGCAGGAGTGTTCAAACTTTTTTCAACATTTTTTACCAAGGGCCGTCTGCAGTAAAATACACAAACAGCCGGGCCACTCACTCGAGGTGAAGTACGAATTGCCTCCCAAGGTTTATTTAAGTAAACTAAATCTATTTTTGGAATTTGCTGCGGGCCAATTAACAATGGATTGCGGAGTGCAGCGGGCAGCAATTTTGATTCCCCTGCTCTAGGGCATGGTAAGTAAGCTAGATGTCTATAAACCTCCCTTTCAATGTTCTAATTGTCCTCTTATATGATTTAAGTGTTTTATAACACATCATGAATGATGTGAGAAATAAAGAGTCTGCATGAAGATATTTTATTTGGATGATAAGGAATAGTGGTAAAGTTGAGTTTGGGAGAGTAGCCAAAAAGAAATAGTGAGCAGCATTATTCACCATAGCCAAAATGTAGAAGCAACCCAAGTGTCCCTCAACAGATGACTGGAAATACAAAATGTGGTGTGTACATACAATGAAATATTCAGTATTTAAAAAGGAAATTCTGACACATGCTACTACATGAATGAATCTACTTATACAAAAAAAAAGAAAATAGGCCAGACACAAACGATTACTCTTACATGAGGTTCCTGGAGTAGTCAAATTCCTAGAGAGAAAGTTGCCAGGGGATGGGGAAATGGGGAGTTACTGTTTAATGGGTCAGTTTCAGTTAGGGAAGATGAAAACGTTCTGGTCAAGGATGGTGGTGATGGATACACCATAATGCGAGCATACATAACTATACACTTTTAAAAGGGGTCAAAATGGTAAACTTTATGTATATTTTACTACAATTAAAAAAAAAAGAAACAGTGATTAAAATGTAAAGGTTTGACTGAGACCATTCATTTGGTCTGTCATTAAGCAAATGTATGATTTTGTACCTCTCAGGCAACTGAGGCAGAGAGAGGGTAAATTACTTGCTCATGTTCACATAGTAAGCATCAGAGCCAGCATTCGGCCGAGCCAGTCTTAACCCCTGTCCTGTATTGCTCTGCCAAGTTCAGGCGCTCGGGGTAGGGGTCCAACCTGGAGATGCACAGTTGAGGGTCTCAGCACTGGATGGCATGTGAAATCATGGAACTGGAGATAGGAGAAGATGACAAACTATGATGAATACTGCTGCCAAGTGCCATCCAGCAGGAAGGCAGGGATGTTCAATACGGTAAACGGCGCATAGAACCTTAGTAACAGTGATGACAAGTTTCAACTTGTTCAGTGCAGTCAGTTGGATGTGAGCTACGGTGGAGGGAAGTTGTGTTTTAAAGTATGCCAGAATCTCATCCTCCATCATGACAAGTCTCCATGTCACACATTGCTTCTGGTATATGGCAATTTCTGTCAAATAAAAACATCACGGTGTGTCCTCATCCACCTTATTCACTGGATCTGGCACTGGGCAACTTCTGGCTCTTCCCCAAAGTCAAAATGATTCAGGACATCGAGGCAGCAACAACAGCACAACTAAAGACACTCACGAAAGAGGACTTCCAGAACTGCTTCAGAAAGTGGCAGGGACAATAAGATAAATGTGTTCGAAGTGAGAGGGAGTATTTTGAGGGGGATTAATGGCAATGTGTCTTTTATTATAATAAATAAATATATATATATTTTTTTATTTAAACATTCACCGTATTGTTTGATCACACCTCCTAAATGTTCTTCGATGGATGAATGGATAAAGAAGATGTGGTACAGGGGGCATCCCGTTAGCTCAGTTGGTTAGAGCGCGGTGTTCTTAACAACATGGTTGCTGGTTCGATCCCTACATGGGCCACTGTGAGCTGCGCCTTCCACAACTAGATTGAAACAACTACTTGACTTGGAGCTGATGGGTCCTGGAAAAACACACTCGAAATAAATAAAAAGTTTAAATAAAAAAAAAGAAGATGTGGTACATATATACGATGGAATCCTACTCAGCTGTAAGAAAGAACGAAATACTGCCATTTGCAACAACATGGATGATCTTGAGAGTATCATGCTAAGTGAAATAAATCAGAAAAGGACAAAAACCATATGATTTCACTCGTGGGATATAAAACAAAGCAACAAATGAACAAACCAAACAAGCTCATAGACACAGATAACAGTATGGTGGTTACCAGAGGAGAAGGGATTGGGGGAAGGGTGAAGAAGGGAGTCAAATACATGGCAACAAGGAGACTAGACTTTGGATGGGGAGCACATAGTGCATGTCCAGATGATGTGTTATATGATTGGACACTCGAAACTTACGATATTAACCAATGTCACCCCAATAAATTTTAAAAGAAGCTTAGACTTCTGTAAATACTTTGGCAGCAAGGGATATAAGTGTTTATGCCAGTTACCCAATTAAGAAATTCAGAAATAGATATTTATGGGTTATATAGCAAACGGGTTTCAATCCTGAAATCATCCTAAAGATAGCTTAGTAGATAACACATTGTATGGTATTTTAGAAAGATGACAGCATATGCAGAAGGGTGAGTGGGGAGGTGGGGAATATATTAAACACATACTCCTTTAGGAACACTTATGACCCTTACCTTCTTTCCCCTGGACTCTAAACTTCCTAAGCAGATAAATCCTCAAATTTGGTAAAGATGGTTACTCAACTAACCAAATTAAACAGACAAACATCAGAGAAAGTCTTTTCCGGTTACTTCCCCTTCCAGAATTCTAATGTGTACCTTACAAAGAGTAAATTAGATTTTAAAAAAAAGTTTACTTCGACTTTTAGTGGATTCACTCCTTTGGTAGGGGGTGATGTTTAAATTTTTAGGTATTCATCCATGTATTCGTGCCTTTGTACCTAGTATTAGCTCTGCCTGGAATGCCACCCCTCATCAGACTTAATCAATTGTTACTTGAATTAGAAGCATATCTGCCATATGCTTCGTCCCCCTGAATTTCAGATATATAAGAGCACTTAGAATGTATTGAAGTGAGGGGTACATGTTGCTCTCCTCTACGAGATCATAAGTTTCTTAGGACAAGATCTAAATCTGTGTATCTTAATAACTAGAGCAGTGGGGTTTCGGCCTTTAGTATTCATTGAGAAACCAAAAATCTTAGTGGCATACTTGAAGTGATTCAAAGCCTCAAAACCACACTAAATTCAGCTATGATTATAAGGTAGTCACTTCGTTAGTGTGACAATTTCTCACAGTGCTTATAAAATCACTCAGTGTTGTCACACTATTCACTTGGTAACCCTTCAGCAACATGGTACTGTGAATGATTTTTGCTCCTCTGAATTCTCTCTCATGTGTCCTACTTTGTAGAAGACTTAGAGAGAAACATGACAAGGTCAGATCATCAAATTTTTCGCAATTTTATTTGAAACTAAAGTTCTTTCAGTTTCCTTCAGGACTCCCAAATGGTAGATAATTATTAGAAATTTGGCCTGAATTTCCCAAAGTCACCATTTTCCCAGAGCAGTATTTTGTGTAGTCAGCTATTTGGTACCTGTATAACTCCTATTTTTGGCTCCCCCTGAGTGGTGCACAGTAGACTTGATAGGTTGTGAGACGACCTAATAATGTACAGAACCACTATGGGTTTTGGTTTTTTGTTTTTTGTTTTTGTTTTAGTTCTAAGAAAAAGGGCACTCAACTTTTTTGAGTTTTCTGATTTGTTCGAGGAAGGGCCCATATTTCACCAAAGCTGAGATGCCTTCAATTATGAGACACACCTCAATTTCTTAAATGTTAATAGTCTTTAAAAGCTCTACAAGTAATGGCAATTGCTCTTGGAAAAACTATTAATTTGGTGTCAGTTTTCTGTCCTTTACATATTTAGTTCCTTGAGAAGGGGCACTACTGAATCTCTACTAACTTCTTGTTTTTCCCTACCAGTTGCTTTTCGACTATATGATTTGGATAAAGACGACAAGATCTCTCGCGATGAACTGCTACAGGTATGTGGGAGAGTTCCCAAGCACGGATAACCTGTGTTTGGGCCCTGCTTACTTATTCTTGCAGGCAGGAATTGTTCTTTCCTTCAGTAAGCATTTATTTAACACCTGCTGCGTGCAGAGTCCTGTCCTAGATACAAGGGAGCAGATGATCGGGGAAACTTGAAATGGCACTTCGAGTTCTCACCAACAGACATCTCCACTATTTAAAAGCCAACTAAGTGTCATTTAGGTGCTGCCTGGCAGAGCTAAAATATGTGAGATGATTTAGATTAAATAGTTTCGTGATTGTCCAGTCAGTTTATCATCAACCAAGTAATTCTGATGACACGTAGGTAATGGCCGCTGTTTCATCTATACTTGGGTTTGACACAAGAGTCAGGGAACTGCTGCTGGGCCGTGTACACTGAACTAACTGCCCATTGTCCTGTGTGGTTCCCTGAGGACAGTTCCTTGTCTTCTAGCAGTGACTAGCATTTCATCCTGTTAGCATGGCCCATCTATTCTTCCTCTCCCTTCTCCCCTAAGTACAAGTTTAGAAAGGGAGAACATTCTCCTTTTTTCTTTACTTTTTAAAATCTTTATAAACTTGGAGGACGCTAGGTGGCTAACACATTCAGGAATTTCCATGGGGAAATTTCTCTATTTCAAGATACGCCTAAAAAGTAAAGTGGTTTCTTTTCGCCCTGAAGTAAATCTGAACTCATTCAGTGTCTTGAGACGTCTTCTAAGTTGAAGCTTACTCAGGCCAGACTAAGAACCAGTCCAAGGTATTCATTCCCACATTTCTATGTCTGGGAATACTGAAATAGTGTTAGTATCCTTTGCTTTAGAGTTGGGGATCTCTTTCGTCAGTAAGAAGAATTTACTATAATTGCTACGTATGGGCTTCTGAGTTCTGAAGAGAAAAAGTGGAGACAGTCACTTATAGTTGCATGTTTTCATCCTCTGGCCCAGATCTGGATGCCAGAACGATTGTTTTATGTGTGTTTTTTGGAGTGGAGGTTGATTTATGTTCTATTATTAGGATAACACAAGCCTGAGGCAGAGTGGGGAGGAGATCATGTGGCCAGAATTCCAGTCAGCATCATTAAAGTAACCCTCAGGCCTGAAATGACTTTAGAAGAAACAGCTGGTGAACTGTTGAGGTATAAGAGAACTAGTTTTACCCTTGGAAGAAGATACAAACATTTTACCAAAGTGAGGACAGAACAAAGTTTACTTTTCTAGATGCTTCCATTTCCAAAACTTCCATTTCTTAACTATTCAGTGGATGTTAAAACATCTGTGGCGAGTTTATCGTAAGGAAAGTTTATCCTAAGGAAAGGCTGAGTGAGTGGTCATGTTTTCCTAGTATGATTTTTGTAAAAGTCCTGGTTAAACTTTTGGAGGAATGGATATATTCATTATCTTGATTGTGGTGATGGTTTTATAAGTGTGTACATATGTCAAAAGTTATCAGATTGCAAATTTTACGTATGTACAGTTTAAATATGTACAGTTTATTGTATATCAATTCCACTTCAATAAAGATAGTTGCTATACTCATTTTATGAGGCTAGTACAACTTTGATGTGCAAACCAAACCATGGAAAGACTGTACAAGAAAAAAAGTCTTAGAAAAACAGGTAGAAGAGAACATTCTTAAACTGATAAAAGGTATATACAAAACACCTCACCAGACATTTAAAAAGAGTCATAATAAAAGCCCATTTGCTAATAAAACTTCTGACTGAAAGCATAAGTGACATCACGGAGAGGTGGAACGTGCACTGGCTGGGCACAGAGACGTGGGCAGACAACTTGTGGCCCTGGTTGCTTGGACTGTCAAGCCACTTCTGGACCCTCATGTCCTCAGTAACGGACTGGATGAGTGATTTTTAAGATACCACCTCCCTATATATGCACAGTACACATGCACAATTCAATTCTGTAATTCTACAAATAAAACACTTCAGACACTAATTGGACTGAGATCTGAAGAAGCTGCTGTTTGAGGATGAATTTGTCTTGTTGGCCACACACCATCAGGGAAGATGGCAAACGGCCATTTTTTATTTTTGCTCGCATTGCCTCTTTATGAATCCTTTGATTGGTGTGCATTTATGCCCAAAATGTACAACTTCCAATTTTCAAGAATTGATTTGTGGGGAAAAAATGATGTGTTGGCGATTCCCACATGGGCCAGTGGGCTCTCAACAAAAAAAAAAAAAAAAAAAAAATGATGTGTTGGTACAAATCATTATTTCAGCCCTTTTTTTGTCTTTTCTGTAAAAAATCCTGTAATTTACTTTTTAAAAATCATTTCATGAGATTGGAGAAAGATATAAAGGAGGGGGGGAAGGAAGGCCTGTGAACAGCTGGGCTAGAAGGCCTTTCTTTCCTGGAAAAGCTCAGCTTTTACCTTCTGAAGACAGGTGGCTGACTACAGGAATGGAAGGCATCGCAAAAGCCCCCGTCCGCATTTCATATTGTCTGAGAGTCACGTCTTTAGAGTTGTTTCTTTTGTTTAAGGTAGCAATTTTTAGAGTATATTCACACCTTAAAGATGCTCGCAGAACCGGGGGAAGGGGAGAGGGTAAATTAGTTATGTTTGAAACAAATTTGGTGAAACTGTTAAATTCTGTTTACTGTAGTTCTCACAGCCCATTAAATGTTATTTTTCTAAAATGGGGTATATAGTATTTAACCCTTCAAGGACCTTGATGTTTCTTGGCCATGCTTTAAAAATAGTGGGCTAATGCACCGCCTCAGAGGACTGCATTTGAGTGGGATTCCAGAAAGCCCTACCAAACTGACTAAAACCAATAAGGAAATCGTTTGCCTCATGCAACAAGAAATCTGGAGGTAGGTTGCCCAGATTGATACAGTGCCTAAATGAGGTCCAGGAACGAAGCTGCCTCTGTGTTCTTGTCCTAGCATCCATAACACATATGACTTTGACTTCACAGTCCCAGGATGGCTGCTGTATCTCCAGTCATCATATCTACATTCCATGCAGGAAGAATGGGGAAGGATAAAATGCAAAGGACTGTCCCTCAGTGGGGCTTTGCTTTCCTGTTCAATGAGTTTGCCACAAAGTTCTGCTCATATCGGCGTCTAGAGAGGCTTGGATGAGAAGAGGAGGGTTTCAGCTGTCTGACTGTTAACGATGACATCAAAGGAAAAGAGGGTTGGAGAGGCTTTATCTTTAATCTTAGTAGAAGAGT
The DNA here is from genome assembly GCF_964194185.1 of Rhinolophus hipposideros. Lineage (NCBI taxonomy): Eukaryota > Metazoa > Chordata > Mammalia > Chiroptera > Rhinolophidae > Rhinolophus > Rhinolophus hipposideros. The sequence goes on from NC_138051.1 coordinate 38,384,110, forward strand.
CCCCCTGACCCTACGTCTCCAGTAATTCCTGGCTCTTGGTCCTGCAGGTGCTACGCATGATGGTCGGAGTGAATATCTCAGATGAACAGCTGGGCAGCATCGCAGACAGGACCATCCAGGAGGCTGATCAAGATGGGGACAGCGCCATATCTTTCACAGAATTTGTGAAGGTCAGTCAGTCACCACTTAGTTTGAAAAGTTAAATTCTGCACAGGAGGGAGGGAGAAAAACATTCATTAACAGTTTGGGACAGTATCTTCTGTCATGACCTTCATACCTGTAATTGGGTTTCTCCCCCCAGGTGTTGGAGAAAGTGGACGTAGAACAGAAAATGAGCATCCGATTTCTTCACTAAAAGACTGGGACCAAACCGTTCCTTGCTCTCTAGTATTTAAGAACTGGAAGTTGAGAGTCCTCCTGTCCATCAGCTCCACCTCCACCCCTTCTCCTCCTCCTCCCAGAGTACTATGGCTGTTGCATGATACCAAGTTATGTTCTGTCAACACGAACCTGCCTTTGGTTTATAAACAGGGCATTACAGAATGGTACACCCAGTCTATATCTGTTCAGTATCATTCACCAGTTATCTTCATTTCTAAGTACCCCCCAGCCCGGTTCTGCTCCTGAATGCCACATGTCCATCTAGTCTGAGAACGTGAGAGAGGGAATCATGCCAAGAACCAGCCAGCAAAGCTCTTTCCCGGGATGGAAACTGTATCCATGCTGCCTTCCCTCCAGCTGGGCGTTAGCGTGCTTCTCCATACCTTTTTATCTGTCCTTTGCTTCCTTCCTACTTCTCTTTCGCCTGACACACCATTCACTTCGTCTTTGTCACTGTTTTTTTATTACGCTTCAGTCCCCTTTGTTCTACTCAGCACCCCAAGCTATGCCTGTTCCGTGTATTTGTGACTTGGCAGGATAGTCCGGTGGTCTGCCCGGTTTTAAATTACCTTTCCTCTTCAATGGGTCTCTGGGATGTTGCCTGTCCAGGAGCTTTTCAGTAACTGACACGTCCCTTAGAAGAATGTGAGTGTCTCTTGGTCCCTTGCACTCTGCTCTGTTATCAAAGGGCTGTGGAGCGGAGATGTTCTTCAAAGGTGGTGGCCTTGGTGAGAGGTGTAGAGCCGAGTCTTTTAGGTGGCTGGCCCGGGTCGCTCTACCTCCGGCCTCTGATTCTCAGCATACATTCTGATGTGGCTACTCTTGTACAGTGTTGACTTTTCAGAAAATAGCCATATGCCAGCAGGGTGGCTTAGTTTAGGGACACCATCGGCACCAGAATGGCTGCTCTGGCAATATGCGTGGGGACGTTCTCATGGCTTTTTGAACAAGGAGGCTGGGCACCCTAAAAGCCTCAGGTATTCCCACCTCTGCAGCATGGTTTGTGCCTCAGTGTTGTGTGCCCTAGAATGCTTTTCACTTCACATTTCCAAGTAGAAAGATTAGTGTTACAGAAGTGCCTAACCATCCCAGTCCAAGAGATTTAGAGATTGTCCCCGGTGTCTTGAAGTTTTACACAAAATTCTCTCTGAATTTTACACTCGGCAAATATTAATGCTGGAAGCCATAGTCAGCTCCTAATACAGGTCCAAAGCATTGAATGTATCATTAGCTACCTGGTTACATTGACTCCCTAGCTCCTCTTGTAGACCTGTGCGAATCCCTTAGAAACAGGGGATCCGGCACTGGTGGCATGACCTGAGGTGGCATTACAGGCCTTTGCATGAGCCAGATGCAACTTCTCTGCTAAGTCAGCTTAGTATAGACCTCATTGAATCAGGTGGTTGTCATCCTAACATCTGTCTTTATGAGTCTGTTCATCCTTATATATCTGCCCTTGGCTGATTTTCTCTGACTCCTTGTTTGCTGGCTTGTTTCCTTGCTTTGGAAGGCTATCCAAGATGTATACGCAATACATTAGGAAGGGAATTGCTAAAAAAAAAAAAAAAAAAAAAGCACTAAAAACACTACAAAGGGAAGAGTGAGGAACAGAGGAGTTGCCAGGCTGGATGACTCAAGTGTAAATGACTGAGGAATTCTTGATGAAGTATCAGTTTGTTTGTGATCAAATGATATAATATAGGAATTGTATAAAAGGGAAGAGTTGCCTGACACTGATCTGCTAGAAAGGTACTTAAGGGTTCTTGACTTGCATATTTAAAGTTCCTAAGATTGTGGCTTTTTCCTCCTTTTGGCTGTATAGCAAACTATTTTAATCCACAGTGGTGCCTTATTGTTCCATTAAAACTGTATTCTCCAATCCATCAATAAATACTTGTGGTTAAAACAATATAACTTGGTTGATTTTGTCCATGTGTTTTCCAAGAATTTTATATAACTCAATCCCCTTCTTCAAGTTTGAAATCACAAACAGTGCCTCCCTTACTCAGGTTTATGTTTGTGCTATCAAATGCAGGTCTACTCAACTGCTGCCTGGACACGAGGTGGGGGCATTATATAATTATAACTTTATAATTGCAGAACAAGATAATCCCCACAACTAGTGCACTCCCTGTTTGTTGGTTGCTAGGCAGAAGCTTGAATGACCATTTTTCACTTGGATTAGTCACATGGCACCTCCTTACTATGAGAAAGCCTGGGAAATATGATCAGTTTTCCTAAGGCGGAAGGTAGAAAGACACTGGGGGCACCCAGCAGTCTCTGCACAGGCGTAAGCAAAATCTTAAATAATCATTTTTGTCAGGGATCTTGCAGAATTCCTAAATTACAACACAGGCTTACCAAGATGACCTAGAATTCCTGCTGGTGAATTAATATAATTACTAGGTTCTCCAAGTAGATATTTACAGTATTTTAAAAAAAATTTTTGTATTTGTTTTTGTTTTTAGGAACACCCACGGTGTATCTAGAGAATTTTTAAACATGAAGGGGGATGGTTGTTAAGAGGAAATAAATGAGAAACAGTCTGTATTATCCCAGTTGATTTTATGGTTGTTTTTGATTCTTCCCTAGTTGTCTGGGTTTCAGGAAGAAAAATACCTGTATTTGCGGGTGGTTTTCAAAATATGCTACTACCAGTGCTGCACTGACCAATCAGAATGTAGGGCTGGAGCAGAGTCCTGGAGATCCCTGCTGTGCTGGCAAGTGAACCCTTCAGTTGCCAGATAGAGAGTAAGTCTGGGAGGACGCTGGGTAATACTGTGAGGCAGGGGAGGGAAAGTCAGGTTTGGGACAATGGCTCCTCTTGAGCAAGTGTGGAAGTATTTTAATATTTTAGTAACCAAGTTACATATCAATCGACCCTGCCAACATCCTGGATTCAAGAGACTATCCTTTCCTTACTGAATTATCTTGGCATCTTGGTCAAAAATTGACCATAAATGTTAAGAGTTTGTCTCTGGACTCTCAATTCTGTTCTATTGATTCTGTATGCCTATCTTTGTGACAGTACTACACCGTCTTGACTACTGTAGCTTTGACAGTTTTGTCATCAGGTAGTATAATTACTCCAATTTTATTGTGTTTCAAAATTGTCTTAGCTATTCAAGGTCCTTTGTATTTTCATACACATTTCAGGATCAGCTTGTCAGTTCCTACCCCCCTCCCCCAAAATGCTGGAATTTTATTAGGGATTGCATTGAATCTAATCAATTTGAGAACTGCCATCTTAACAGTAGTCCAATAATCCATGAACATGGAAAGTCTCTCCACTTATTTAGATCTTCATTTCTCTCAGCATATTTTGTAGTTTTCAGTGTATTTTGTTATTTTTGATGCTTTGCAAATGCAACTGTTTTCTTAATTTCATTTTCGTTATTAGTATAGAGAAATACAGTTGATTTTTGTGTATGGATCTTGTACCCTAAAACCTTGCTAAACATACAAGTTATAGTATTTGTTTTTGCTCTCTCTGTATGTTTATTCCTTATTCTTCAGAGGATCATGTCATCTGCGAATAAAGACAGGTTTTTTTGGTGTGTTTTTAATTTTTTTATTAGTTTCAGGTGTACAAAGTAATAGACGTTTACATACAATGGGCAGAGGACATGCAAGAACATTTTTCTAAAGAGGACATACAGTTAGCTAACAGACATACTATTATCCTTTAATCTCATTACAATCCCAGAAAGGTCTTACAATGCATGGGACAGCTGGGTGAATACATTCCACAGTGCGCCCCCACATGGTTGGTAAGATCTCAAGATTTGAAACTTAAGTGCTAGGGTCCAAATCCCTTTTGTTTCTTCCATTCTGGATGCCTTTTGTTTATCTGCCTTTTGCAGTGGCTCCACCCTCCAGTACAATATTGAATAGAGATGGTAGGAGCCTGTGTCCTTGCCTTGTTTCTGATCTTAAAGGGAAAAGTGTGAAGTCTCACCATTCAGTATTAGCTGTAGGTTTTCTCGTAGATGCCCTTGATCATAAACTGTTAAAATACGATGCCGTGGCTTCATCAGAAGACTTAGGGAATTGCATCTTGAGGAGGTGTAGCCTTAGGAATCTGTACTTCTAGGAAGCGGCCTAGGTGACGGCCTTAGTGGTGTGTGAGGCCCCTGAAGAGGGGTCCCAATTACCCTCCCTGCCTCTCCTGGAACAATCGCTGAAGGACCTCAAGAGCCCTACAGATGGATGTAGGAAGCGACAAAAGTGTCCCTTGTAACAGGTTGACTTCCGGCAGAAGGGCCCTGAAAGAAAAATGACAAATCTGCTCTCGTGTATTGACCAACACTGTAAACAGCAGTCCAACGTTTGGGCCCTTTAAGAGTCTAAATGGGCAAAAGTCAGAGACAAACTGTAGTTATATTGTTTGCCTAGGTTTCGTGCTACGCCCAGAATTAAAAGCTGCAGGGCCTGAGAATGAAATTATTAGTACAGTTTAATGGTAGTTTAAAATAGTTATGTGGCCTAGCCAGACTACCTTACCACAAAGTGACATCGCTTCTACGAGGAAATAATTGTACATTCCTAACAAACGAATTACAAAAGCATTTATCCCTGCTATTACCTCAACCCTGGGCCCCAGTCCAACAAAAAGAGAGTGAAAAGAATGGGGCTAGCGCTATTGATTGACGTATATTCCAACCAATCTACAAGAGAAGGAGAACGCGCCTGCGCAAGTCGTCATCCAACCAATACCCCGCGGCAGCGGCAGAGGCGGGCTTGCGCAAACGGCCATCGCAGGGTTGGCGGAGGTGGGAAAGAGCAAAGATGGCGGAGTGAGGCGTTCCGCGGCATGCCCGCCTGTGGGCCGGGGATGGGCCGGCCCCCGGGCGGTCAAGTTCTGCTGGCTCGTGCGAGGTAAGCCGAGACAGCGAGCGACGGGGGCACGAGTAGGAAGTGGCGCGGCCCAACCCGGCGGGGCACGGGAGCGCGCGGAGCCTGCTCGCGGCTGGCGCGGGCATCGGCCAGTCGGCCGCGAGTGGGTTTTCTCCCGAGCTGCCCCCGGACGGCCGCCCCCGCCTTGCGTGATGTGTCTCGTCAGCACCCGGCCCTCTGCCCACCACTGCTCGTCTCAGTGCCGTGCCTGTGGCTGCCGGGTAGTTCCCGGTGACGGCACCCACGCGGGTGTATATTTGTCAGCAGCTGCGTCGGCTTTCGGTTTATCTTTTCAAGAAAATCTTTGTTTTATTGATGTATTTGTACTCCTCGCCTCACGGCTTCGTGGTCGCTGTTTTGCCTGAGGCTGCGGCATCAATCCGGGCCCGTTGCGGCTCGGAGTATTTTATGTCCCTGGTCCGTTGACCTTGAGATTTGGTGTAACGGGTTCCCCCTCCCCCGTCCAGGATTTTAGTTGCATCTGGGTGGTGCGCCTTCTCTTGCTGCGTTTACTGTGTTCATTCGTTCGCGGCCCCACCTCTGCAGCTTGAGGTCGGGGTCAGCAGCTTTGTCCTCGTGCGGTCGGCCTGGTAATTGCCTGGTGGGGCATTAATCCCGGCTGGCTCTTAGGTCCCGGTGGAATTCACCGTTGTTTCACAGGACTAAAGGAGTCCGTACAATTTTTACTGATTTTTTTATAGAGAAAATGAGTTGGGAATTGTTATCAGAACATAATTTGTGTAACGTGGGGTTGCAAAGTGTAATATTGTAAGGAGTTTGTATTCAGTTCTTGTTTAACATTATGGGGTATCTCTTTTGTCAGTTTGCGTTGTTACCACCCCTCTCTTGATCTTTGAGGTTAAATTCTGGGAAAGGTTCCTGTTGCTGGGTTTCTGAATTGTTGAAATCTGTTTAAACTTGGCACGTTAGTTGAGTCCTGTTCCAATGACATGTCATAATATTATACAAATGAATGTTTCTGGTATGCTCTTTGCTGGCCCTGGATTTAGCAGAGCTGAAAAGAAGCAGGTAAAGAAGAACTTCTAAATAAGACCTTTCTTTTGATTTTGTTAGGAGTAGGTTTTCATTTCATCTAGAATAAAGAAGATACAGGACAGAGGGAAAGGAAGGGAACATTTTTCCTCCTTACCTTACAGAGGAGAGTGGTCATCGATACTAAAGCAGAGGTCTTTGGGGGGAATAGGGTCCACGGTATCATTATCGAAGGGGACAGTATTCCATAAATACTTGGGAGCCACTGCTCCAAGAGTTTTGACATCTTTATAAAATTAATACCAGTGCAGGTAGAGAATAACTTCTTTCTTAATTGTTCCTTCTGAATAGTTTTCGATAGTGATGTTTTTTAGAATAGCTTGATTCGTTTGAATGATCTGGCATGTGAATGCATATAGCATAAGTGAAGGCTGTATCCTTACTGTAACGTTCTTTTTTTTCCTTATCACAGGAAGAACATTTTCCTTGACTTTTAGGTTACTTGTATATTCATCTCGAAAAGAAAACAAAACCCTGAACTCAGGATTTGGCAAGTGAGTAATAGTGGCTTATGCTTCCAAATACTGTTTAAGCAGCTTGAAAATATATAGAGAGAGGTGGAACAATAAATCATTAGCTTCAACTGAAGATGAACATCAAAAGTGGCTATATATTATTGATATTTAAGCTAAACCTCTTCTTTCCAGCAAAAGCAGTGTATTGAGTATAAAAAAGGAAAAAATCATTTGCCCAAACCGATAATTTTTATTAAATAAAAAAATTACCGATTTAATTAGATGGAAGTTCAGCTGATAAAATATGCTACTAGGCAAATTTTAGAATATATTCACTTAAGTTTTAATTATAGACAAATATTGATTATTTTAATCTGTAATTTCTAAATCTTTTAAGTACACCTTTAATGTTCCTAGGTATGAGTCTGTTCTGTACCAAGTGTTGATGCCTTGTGAATTTACACCAGAAGTAGGTTCTGTTGCTCAAAGAGCAAGAGGTGATACGTGCTTTCATAAATGACAATACCTTATCTGCAAAATAGGGTTTCATACTTACTGAACTAGTTTTCTAGTGCTCCCGTGTCAAAGTACCACAAACTGGGTGACTTAGAACAAAGAAATTTATTGACTCACAGTTTTGGAGATCAGACATCCAAAATTACGGTGTTGGCAGGGCCATGCTCCCTCTGAAGGCACTAGTAAAGGATCTGTTCCAGGCTTCTTTTCTAGCTTTTGGTAGTTCCTTGGCTTGTGGCAACATGACTCCATTCTTCACGTGGTATCTCCCCGGTGGGTGTGTCTGTGCCCTAAATTTTCCCTTTTATAAGGACACCAGTCAGATTAGATTAGGGGCCCACCCTGCTCCAGTATGACCTCATCTTAACTAATCACATCTGCAGTGACTTTTCAAATAAGGTCACATTTTGAGGTACTGGCTCTTAGGACTTCAACATACGGATTTGGGGAGGATACAGTTCAACCTATATCATCTACTCAGTAATATACATTGATAATATTTTATAAAAATCATTCAGGGTAAAACTGCTTTAAAGAATAAAATCTTGTATACGACTTATGTGAGGTACTTAGAGAAGTCAAAGTCATAGAGAACTTAGAATGTAGAATGATGGCCAGGGGCTGCAGGGAGGGAAAATGGGGAGTTATTTAATGGGTACAGAGTTTCAGTTTTGCAAAATAAAGAGTTCTGCAGATGGATGTGATAGTTGCACAACTATATGAATGTACTTAATACCACTGAATTGAATATTTAAAAAAGGGTTAAGGTAAATTTTAAGAAATTGAAAAAAAATAAGGAAAAGAACTCCCAACAATATATGTATATATGCATGTAAATGCATGTGTGTACGCATGCGAGGTGTGACAATTAAGTTCGTGAACTTGTTGCTTAACTTTTTTGATATCAGAGGGATTATTCATTATGAATTTGTACCAACTGGGCAGTTTACCAACTTTACAATTTGGAAGTGCTGAAAAGTCTGCGTGAAAAGGTTAGATGACCTGAACTTTTCACCAACAGTTCATGGCTCTTCTATCACAATGCACCAGCTCACACAGCACTGTCTGTGAGGGAGTTTTTAGCTGGTAAACAAATAACTGTATTGGCACACTCTCCCTACTCACCTGATCTGGCCCCCAGCGACTTCTTTCTTTACCCAAAGATAAAGGAAATATCGAAAGGGAGACATTTTGATGACATTCAGGACATCAAGGGTAATACAACGAAAGGTCTGATGGCCATTCCAGAAAGAGTTCCAAAACTGCTTTGAAGGGTGGACTAGGCACTGGCGTAGGTGCACAGCTTCCCAAGGGGAGTACTTCGAAGGTGACCAGTGACTTTCAGCAGTGAGGTATGTAGCACTTTTTCTAGGATGAGTTCACGAACTTGTCAGACCCTGCACGCGTGTGTGTGTACACACGCACATGTACATACACACTGGGGGTGCCAAAAAAATGTATGCAATGTAGACACTTTGGTCAGTGTTGCTCAAGCAGTATTTCGCCGTAATAAGAAGTGTCTGGGCACTGATGGGAACTACTTTGAGCACCTCTTGTAATTGTAGAAGTCAAACGTGACTTGTAGTCATCTTTTGTTACCATTATATTTTGAGTATTACAATTTTAATACAGTTTTCCTTTCTTAAAATGTGTATACATTTTGTTTGGCACCCTCTGTATTTCAATATGAAGAAAAGGAATAAAAACCGATGGGCAAAATGCCTTTTAGGTGATAGTCTTTATCATACGCCTTTAGAGCAGAGGCTTTATTGCTTGGATGTAGAACCTTAATTAAGTTCAGGTTCACAGTAATAGAAACTGGACGTTGGTATAGCACAATATTGGTAGCAATCTAAATATCCATCTATAGGGAAGTGACGTGAATAAATTTAGGTGCCTGTATACTTAGAAGGTAGCTTTAAGTTCTGATATGGAATGATCTCTAATGTACATTAAAAGGAAAAAGCAAGGTGCAGAACAAGATGTATAGTGTGCTTTCATTTGTGGGGAGGAAATAAATCTACTTATATACAGGTTTTACATAACCATAGAAGCTCTCTAACAGGATATGCAAGAAACACTGTACCTTATTTCACCTTTTCCTATCATGTGCATTTGTTACCTTTCAAGTAAATAATTCAAAATACTCAAAGAAAGGAAGCACTCAGTAAATATTTGATAAGAGACTAAGAAGTTAATTTTACATTAGTATAGCCTATCCATATCTGGGGGCAGAAACTGTCCAACAAGCCCAGCACTTTTTTTAAATAATAAAAACTTAATTTGAATGATAGTGATAGCCATTGTATTTTGTGAAATGTGTTCTGAATTTACTATTTACGAAGCAAAGAAAGGAATATTTAACTCACATGATACATCATTCTTCTTGTCCTTAGAGGAAGTAAAGTATATTGACTTAATTTATTGATGCATAACAAATTACCCAAAGTTTTGTGGATTAAAACAACAGGAAACATTTATTACCTCTCCCAGCTTATGTGGGTCAGGAATTAGGGAGCAGTTTAGGTGGAGCTTCTGGCTTGGAGTCTCTTACAAAGTTGCAGTCAAGATAATGGCTATGGTGGCAGTCATCCGATCTTATTCCGTGGTGGCTCATTCACATGGCTGGCAGATTCCTGCTGGTAATGGCAAGCCTCAGTTCCTTCCAATGTCAGCCTCTTCCAGGGTTGCTTGAGTGTCTTCATGACACAGCAGCTGGCTTCTCCCGGAACAAGCACTCCAGGACAAGGCAGAAGCCACAGCCTCATCTGTGACCTTGCCTCAGAAGTCACTCAACTATCACTTCCTCCTCATTCTGTTGGTCACTATTTTGACAACCAGTGTACCTCGATAAAATTCTGACACTAACCATCTAGAATTAATGCGGACCCCACAAGTCAAAGGGCCTGGTCTCCAACAAGACTTCCTTCACTTTAGCGATGCATTTGCATTTTGGAAGATTCCTAGGCCACCCGAACTTGACCAACTAACTACAAAGTCAGGGGTTCCCACAACCCTGTCAGAACCAACTTTTGGTTTTGTTGATTTTCTTTGTTTTTCTATTTTATTTTATTTTATTTATTTTTTTAAAGAGGATTTTTTTAAATTGGAAAACAGTGTTTCTCCAGGGCCCATCAGCCCCAAGTCGTTGTCCTTCAATCTAGTTGTGGAGGGCGCAGCTCAGGTCCAAGCGCAGTCGCCGTTTTCAGTCTTAGTTGCAGGGGGCGCAGCCCACCGTCCCATGCGGGAATTGAAGCGGCAGCCTTGTTGAGAGCTCGGGCTCTGACCAACTGAGCCATCCGGCCGCCATGCCTTTCTATTTTATTTATCTCTGCTCCAATTTTTTTTTCTCCCTTCTTGCTAGCTTTCCATTTAGTTTATTCTTTTTCTAATTACTTAAGGTGTAGAGTTAGGTTGTTGATAACAGATCTTTTTTAACGTAAACATTTACAGCTGTAAATTTCCCTCTTAGCAAGCACTGCTCTTGCTGTCTCCCTAAGTTTTGGTATGTCGTGTTTTTGTTTTCATTTGTCTCAAAATATTTTCTAATTTCCCTTGTGATTTCTTTCACCAATTGGTTGTTTAGGAGTATATTGTTTAATTTCCACTGGCACATTTACTGTGAATTTCAAGGATTTACTCTCCCTCTCAGGGACAGAATCAGTGAAATTCTTTATTATACAATAGTCACATAGATCAACCCTGATGCTTCGTTAGGGGGGACTAAAAACATGTGAATACCAGGAGGCAGCAATAACGGGACCATCTTGGAAGCTGACTATCACACCGTCATTTGACTTAGATCTGTCTAACCCAAGTGCTGCCTTGAAAACTCCTGTTTTCCCTTTTAATCTTTGCAGCAAGTCAGATTTTATAACACAACGTTATTTTGTGTAATCAACATCACTAAATAAGTGACTTCAGAAACCTAGAAGTGCCTAATAAGGTACCAAGTTTACAGGGTTGTTCTTGTAAGTTTTGTAGATCAATGTACATAGTTAAGTGCTTACTGTGGGTCACACCCTATTCTAGGTGCTTGGAATTCATCATTGAACAAAATAGATTCCTTTGAGGTAGAACTTACATTTTAGACAAGGCAGTAAATGAGAAACAGTAATAAGTACCTTATGTAGTAGGTTAGATAGTGTTACCTGCTATGGATAAAAGGAAAGGTAGAGTAGGGTAAAGGAGAATGGTGGAAATACATCTGTGGGTAGGAAGGAAGGACAATAGAATCTTAAATAGGGGCTCAAAGTAGTCCTCGTTGAGAAAATTAACATTGGAGTAAAGGTGAGGGGATTAACTACGCACATACCTGGGGGAAGTCTTCTCACACAGGGAACAACCAGTACAAAGGCTGTAGGGTGGGAGCATGCCTGACATTCCAGGAAGAGCAAGGAATCTACTGGAGCCCACGATGGGGGAAGAGAGAGTTGGGGTCAGAAGAGATACAGTCGAAGGGGGGTGCTTTGGATCTTATGGGGAATTGTAGGTCAGTCTTTGGTCAGAACTTTGGCTTTTATAATGACTAATTGTTTTTGAATGGGTGCTACAGTTTGATACATATGTGTATTTAGTGTATACAATTGGGTAGTCATGTCTGAGATGTGAAATTGGGTATTTTGAAGAAAATACAAACTTAGGATACTCTAGCATTATTGCCTAATATTAAGTTATAAATTGGAGGATGAGGTTTACATATAATGAATATGCATTTTATCAGTTGTTATTGCTGAAGGAATGTTTTTAAAAGAATCTAGACAGGTTTCTTACTAGGTGTTCTTTTTAAAGGCCTCTGATGCTTGTTTGGTTTATATATTCTGGAAAGTCCTAGCTTGTATCTTCTTTTCCCCTCAACATTACTGCCAATTATCTTGCCATAGAGCTGCCTAACAGCGCTAGTGGCTGCTGCGAACTTTGAATTAGCCTGAATGAGGTTGGTGCAAAAGTAATTGCGGTTTTTGCAGGTTTTTTTTTTTTAATTGTTGTTGTTTAACCTAAGCCGCAATTACTTTTGCATCAACCTAATATAATGAAACAACCCTGTTGCCCATAGGGTTCTAAAAACCTGTCTGTGGATCACCTGTTTTTTTTTCTCTTACTTCCAGTGCAGCTTTTGCAATGAATGCAAATTTTGTAGGTCTGTTATTTTATTCTGAATTAATTTATATTTGTCTTTCATAAGTTTTGAATCAGAACCCTTATATTCAACCAAAAGAAGTAACTCAAATTAAGTTGAGAGTTGAGGTATTTTTTTTTAATATATGTGAATTACTGAAAATAGAGGGTTAGGAAGACTAGTTAACTAATTGCTATTGGCCATTTGTGTAAGCCAAAGTAATTTATTTAAGCTTTTGATATTCATATGTGATTTAAAAATTTTTATTGTAAAATATATATAAAGTTTATCATTTTAACCATTTTTAAATGTATAATTTGGTGCCATTAAGTATATTCACATTGTTGTGCAACCTTTATATATCTATTTCTAGAAGTTATTCATCATCCCACACAGAAACTCTGTCCATTAATCAGTAACTCTCCTTTCCCCTCCCCCAGCCCCAGGTCACCTTTGTTCCACTTTTCTGTCTTTAATAATTTGTCTGTTCTAGGTAACTCATGTAAGTGGAATTATACAGTATTTGTCCCTTTTTTGTCTGATTTACTTTTTCATATATTTGCAGTTTCACAAGTGTTAGGTTTAACGACCTGCTAATGTTTTTACATGCTTGCATTTGATCATGATACAATAAATATTGTTTTACTTGTATTTTACAAAATTTTTATTATTCAGTTGTATCTTATGTAGTTGAAGATACTTCAAAGTAAGGTGATTCATATGGTTTTTGAATTTTAAATATTTAGACATCAAATTTGGAGTACAATACGGCTTTTAAACACGTTTTTAAAAAATGTACGTTTTATATACAATCATTCTATGGCTGTAAAAACTTGGAATATGTTACTTCATTAGCATAAAAGGAAATTAAGTATCTCATTTATAAGTTTTTTTAATAATAAATCTAGCTTTTTTGTATTTTACTTATATATTTTTTCTGGCTACTGCTTCTACTATTGTGATGAGGATACTGAATTTCAAGTTATGGTTGGACATTTTTTTCTAGGCAATATGTAATGTAAATATTATTTTCTTTCTATGTGTTAAATATTTTTTATGCAGAAATACCTGTCTTAATTTTCCTGTTCTTAATTCATTTTGTATTTCCAGGTATTTCTGTGTCGTCTCCTGGAGTGGATAGTCCTGCTTTGTTTATCCAGCCACTTTTTCTAATCTTGAAATATGGATGTCTCTTCTCTACACTTACCTCCATGATTTGGATTGGAAAAGGCTGCTTTTCTTTTTTTTCCACCTCTCAAATTCAACTCAGAGAAGATCCTAGGGTGCAGTTATCCTACAGACTTCTCCAGGAAGAAAGAAGCAACTGACATGTGTTTTCTGCTGCTACTTTCTTAATTGTAAAGAGATTATCTTGCAACCTGAAGGCTGATGTTTAATTTGAAACAGGTGCTTAGATGGTGGTATTTGTGAATTCTCTACCTTTTGTTCCCAACAAGAAGACTTACATATAAATAGCAAGTATGGATGACATTAGAGTTTTCTTTAAATATCTTCCAGTTTCAGCCACTATCATAATAAGCACAGTTGAGACTGCAGTAGCAAATTCCAAATAATGTGTTGAACTCTGAAATGAAAGAGATGCTAAAAAATTACATATGTATCTAAGTACTGGCTCATCCTGCGATAGATTAACTGGATAAGAACAAAGGTCCAGTTTTGCAGTAAAACCTTTGATGTGATAAAGAAGCATAAAGACAAAATATTGCAAAGGTTAATTTCATATATGAATAAACCATCCCAATCTCTGTAAAAATCCATATTTTTACATGTGTGAATCCACATTTTTGAATGAGAAGAGGAATTTTTCTCCTAGAAAAAGAAGCTGTTTTTTTCTAAGAAGTCTTTGGACATTTGGTATTTTTAAATGTTTTTCATTCTTCAAAGGACCACACTGCAGCTGCTAACCCTATGAATGCATGCTTGGGTTTAGTGAAAGATTGGTAAAAAGAAACAAAAGTTTTGAGTCCAGTGATGGAACCCTATTCACCTCTGTAGGATGAGAGGCTGCTATATTACCAATTACTTCATTCTTCTTTATGGAGTCTTATATAGCTCTTGAGATGGTTTTCTGTGCTGCTAGGCTGGAAGAAAGGTGACATGTGGTTTTTCTGCTCTGAAGATGGGATGGACCCTACAGTATAACCTGCCTTCAACTTTGGACATGGAGGAATGGGGGGTTGGGGGAGATGATAAGTTTCCGTATAACTCCCTTCTAAGAAAAAGATGTGAAAATGCCTTGTGCAGCTCCACCTGACTTTATGGCATTTTATATTCTGTAGCTCTGTTTTTTGTAAAATCTTAAATAACTTTTTTCCTTTGGCTCAAGATAGGTACTTGGATGCTTGATTTATTTTTCTAGATAGCTGTAATGTTCGGCTGTGTAGGCTGGGACTCAGGTAACTTTCTCCAGTTGGAACTTAACTTGCTCATCAGAGAACCGGCCTCAGAAGCAGTGTTCCCAAACTTGTGGTTAGGTCAGGGTACATTAGAAGAAATTCAGGGTCTGACAAAAACCTCAAACGAGAAAAATAGTTCCAATAAGACATATGGATCTTCCTTCTTTTCCCTTAAAACTTATACTATATGATGAACAGACTATAGTCGTAAAGCTGTTCTTAAAAATCAACAGAGGACCAGTGTATGAATTGTCAGGTCTTTACATAAGAGTGAAACCTTTATGAGTCTTTGTGAGCAGAGAAAGGATTTAAAGCTTCTCAGATGAAATTAAAAACAAACCATCCAAGATCATCTCTGGTTTAGGGAATGTTTTCCCAAGGCTATACATGCAATGATGCTGAAAACTTCAGATTTACCAAAAATTGAGAGTGGTAGAAATGGCAAAAAAGTGGAAATGTTGAGCACTCTTAATGATTAGTTTAATTGGTCAACCAATTTGAATTGGCACAGGAAGCGTTTTAATTACATCATAGAGGTAAATACATAATTTCCTTTAATTGAGGGCTGTTACTAAGTGGTAAAGCATAGAAATAACTTTGGATAAAGGTAACTTAAATTTTTCTCTAACTTCCCAGCCACTTCCTGATATTTTAGTATTTTGGTATTGTTAAGGACAGAATGGAACTTTCATACATGGGTCCATCCCATTGGTACGTTGAAAATACCATATGTTATGGAGAATTTGGATGTTCAGTTGTCTGTTACCCGTCCTCCCCAGGTGTTTTTGACGATTTTTGGGGTAAGATCATTGGCAGGAAACAGGGACCCTGTACTATCAGCACCAGTGAAACCATCTCAGGGCCACTTATTTGAATATGTATCAGACTCAGCCTCTCCAGTTGCTTTTTATTTTCTCATTTCACAACTAAGACAGCTACCTTTTAATGCTCTTTCATGTTGTTTCTGCATCTTGTCACCAAATGGCATTTAACAAAATGGGTATTTTCCAGTCGTACTTGCCCAGTGTTTACTTAATACATCTACATTTTTTCCTGGTCTATTTTGGTGCCCTTCTTGGTGACAAAAGCTGTAATTTTAGGCAGGACTATGCCTTGATCTATAGCTGTACCTGCTTCCTTTGCTCATCTGTTAGCTGGCAGTTTTTCTTTTAAAAAGTTAAAAACGGGATATGTGCAATAGAAATATATATATGTATATTTTAATACTTGTGGACAAATGTTACAAGTTGTTTAAGAACAACAAAATCACCAATGTCTTCCATTTTGAGATGTGTATAGTTTTGTAAGCATTAGTGCTTGGTAGCGTATTGTAGTGCCTGCCATGTTAGAGGTTAGTGCATGAACCTAGTTATAATTTAAACTTCAGAATGAATTATTTTAATAACCAATAGTGTAAAAAGAGTGGAAAATCTTTTTTCATAAATTTCTGTATCCATGATATACTACCTGGGGAAAGGAGATTAGGCCAAAAAGACTCATTTATGAACAGAAATGTGGGGTCATAATGTGAAATACTGTGTTTGAGGATACTTAGTTTTCCACAAGGTAGCTGGAAACCAGCTGCCTTTGTGTCTTATGAAACCTCAAATTAAAATGAGGCCCCATTTTACGATTCTACTTTGTTCTCAGTTTGAGGTGAAATTGTTCTTACGCTGTTTTCACATTATATGTCCTAGGTTTATTATTTTCCTACTCCTTTTGCATCAAGCAAGTATATTTTGAATGTCTTAACTGAGATGCTGTGTTAATTGCTTGAGTGTTTTTCTAATCTGCAGACCATTTACATTCCCTATTTGCAGCATGCTAACAGAAGAACACTGGTCAGTAGTTCAGTGCCATAGAGTAATTTGTCACAGGCTTTTCCTATTTCCAAATCTGCTAAATTGTGTATTGATGGAATTCCAGACCGTTTCATGAGGGTTGGGAATGTAACTGATGGAGCCTTCCTAGATTGCCCTGTAGTAACTCTTGCTTGGTTATAGTAAGCTGCCTCAGACAGCTTTCACTTTTTTCTACTTTCTTTATAGACATAAAAGTTGTTCTGTTCTGAAAACGTAAGACAGCTTTCTGTGGAAAAGAAATGCCTACCTCTAAAAGCTGCCTTTAGAGGAAATGGCAGTTTGGAAATGGCAGTTCTTTTAGGTGATTTTTAAATCTTGGTATTAGGAGAGTCCAGGATTTACTGGCACAGGTTCTACAGTTAGCATGATAGGAAATGTAAAACTATTTTAATGTGGTGTGTCTCCTGTGTAGAAACAAGCTTAGACAAATTTTTTGGCAGCAGATCTCCAGGGCCCCAGGGTTACATTCTCAGTGTATTTTTAGTAGTTGTATTGGCTCAAGTAGTTTAGTGCCTGTGAGAATCCATTTCTGAAAAGCATTTAAACATTTTTTAAAAAAATACCTCTGAAAAGGTAATGAATGCAAAGTAGCACAGTATATAGGAAAGGATATTTCCTGTTGCAAAAAAAAAAAGCCATTAAATGAATAATTTTCAAGAGGTGGAATTTTAGTAGCAATAACAGTTTTGCATGTAGAGAAGTTGCATTACCAAGGTTGTAGAGGAAGTATTGCTACTTGAGTTTGTGAGGCTCTGCGATTAACAGTTGCACAAAAAGATGTTCTAGATAAAGAGCATATAAAAGGTACTTTTAAAACTATGAATGTATCTGAATATGTCAGTGTGAAAAATAGCAACTTTTGTGTAAGTTAAAGGTTAAAGACCCTATTTGTTTCCTAGAACAGAGTGTTAACAGCCATTGAATTAAACTTCTAGTGCTTACTTAACCTGGAAACAAATGTACTCCTAAGGCAGTCCCACAAAAGCCATCGTGTATGGATTCTGCTTTTAGCACCAGGCTAACAGCATACTTTTTGCTTTGTCACCTTATCTTTTTCCATTAGTTTTCTGGGTGCATTTTTTAAAAGGAAAAGTTTGTAGTGTATTTAGGGTTGAAAAAACCAGATAACTTGGATAGCTGGCTTTTCCTCATGCCTACGGCTAATTTAGGGGAGTTAGCATTTAAAGGTGTAAAACAAAAGGATTGAAGAGACTGGCCAAAGAGAGTGTTGGGTTTTTAAACCTTGTCTAATGTAGACGTGCTAGGCCTATGGCCTGTGACTGCTTATTGTCACAAGAACCCAGCAAACTAGCTTCTTGACCTGAGGAATCATATAACTCACATCAGGATATAATGGGATGGGGGTGACTTCATGCCTTCTTGGCCATTCAGCACCTTGAAGATCCTTGAAAAGTGTGGGTTTATGTTCCCTTGTTTTGCTGGAGGGGAGACTAAAACTGGAATAGATCTAAGAAAATAGTCCCTATAGAGTATTTACTTCTTCTCTGGCAACTCCAAAGGAGAGGGGAAAGGCTGTACTAAATTGATTATAGCTCCTCTTTAAATATCCGACACCATCAGTTGGTGTTAGAGACACTGGAATAACCAAGCAATATTGAGACATCTGCATGATCATGAGGACATCACTGCATATTACTGTAATGCCAACAGCTTAGTTACTTAGAACAATTAAAGATTACCCTTCACAGCCACGTTAATAGTTCTAAATGCTAAAATGTGCTGTAAGTTTTTGTAATCTCAAAAGTATGCGGTTACTTTTCATTGTTGTGGTCTCATGTTTACTCTTTGTGTACCTGTAATATGCAAAATATGAAGAGACCCTTGGCCTCCAGGAGTTTACATTCTCATGGTGCTGCTGATGCAAGCAAATTACTTCTAGTTTATTTAGAACATTGCTTAGCTATTAATTATACCATATTTGGAAGGAACCGTTGGCCAACAGTTCAAAAGCAGAGGGCTATGCTAAATTTCAGGGCATTGATTTTGAGTTTACATTGTATTAGCTCTGCTGTTCATAAACTCCTTTTCCCAGGGAGCTTTACAGGCAATGCTCATTAATGTGAATCAGAAAAGAAACCATTCTGCCTAAGCGTCTTTACCATCCCTACCTACGCTCTATGCTGTAGCAGTCAGTAAATGGCCAAGAAAACTTACTGCTCCAGAAGCATCTCTCAATTCTTTTCCGAGTTTTTACATCATTCTCTACCCTAAAGGACCAGCCTTTTATAACTGAATAGTGGTCCTAATTTTAACCGTTTTGTGTAACTTTTGTACCACGGTTCTGAAGCAGCATTGTGATAGATGTAGAGCATCTGCCTGCATTTCTAAGCAATCACTTTATTAAACTACATTTTTGGTTCAAACTTTGCATGTATCCTTCCTCTGAATCAAGGGATTTAAACTGTGCATGTTTAAAACTGGGTCTGGATGAAAGTGCAGTCAATAGTGGCAGGCCCATGACTTGATTTTAGAGTACCAATATTCTAATGCATGACGGAAAATGTCCAGTGTTATGTGTTTGCTAGTAATTACATATATGCACTTACTAATGAAGTGATAGAGACTTAAACCAATAGCTTGACTTTATTGTTTGGATTATTTTCATTTTCTAATTAAAGGTTACCTTACTTCCATTGAAAATGGGAGCTAGAAGATAAATGGGGAACCACAAGACATTCAAACTCGGGAATAGAGCATAATAGTACTCACGCTCTAACCTCTTGCCTGGCTCCATTAGTCCCCAAGCATGTTTAACAACAATACAAAAGGCACAAATTAAGCATGTTGAATAAATAAATAAGCTGCTATGGCTACACTAATCAGAAAGGTGCAGAGTTTCAGAAAGGGTAGGAAAAGTAGGGAATACAAGGGTGAAGTACGTAAAACAATTAGGTATGGGGTATGTGGCTTAAGTTTGCATCTCTTAAAACTACCTTGTTTCCCTGAAGATAAGACCTAGTCGGACAATCAGCTCTAATGCGTCTTTTGGAACAAAAATTAATATAAGACCTAGTCTTGTATAGTAAAATAAGACCAGGTCTTATATTAATTTTTGCTCCAAAAGACGCATTAGAGCTGATTGTCCAACTAGGTGTTATTTTCGGAACAGGGTAGTATCCTGGAAACAAATAGGAGCAATATGCACATACTTCCTATGTTCCAGGATTTTCAGATAACTAGGCAACTCTTCTGGATTGTACTGGTATTGACCAGCTATAAAGGATCCTTGCAGCAAAGGAGACCGCTGTGTTTTGTGGAAATAATCATGAAAATGTTGGCACAGCTGTGGTTTGGTTTCTCTTTTGTTACTGTATTACATTAATTTTTTTGTTAATTTTTTTTAATAGCCAGAGTTTTATTCTTGATGATTTGGTCAGACTGCATAGTTTTTTGCCTAAAGCTTTCAATGCCAGGTAAATAGGTGCAAGTTTTCCCATTATGAAAAAAAGAAAAAACCTTGCCATTTATTTTCTTGATTGATGAAGATAATAGATGTTTATTGTGGTAAATTTATTAAAATTTTTGAGAAGATTTCTGCCTTTGGAATAACCCTTATAACTACAAGTAATTTTGACAATAATAATTTACAAATGGAATTCATTATATCTGAAAGAGGCCTAAATAGAAGAGGGATTAGACTAAATGATTTTTCACTAGGCCCCTTCCAGGTTGAAAAATAATTTTTCCAAATTGTTTTAACCTCATTTTCTTTGCTGTGGGATTTTACTCCAGATAGCTTTGGGAATGTTTAAGTGTAATGGTAAGTTTCTAGTAGTTCACAACTGAATTAACAAAGTCATTGCAGTGTTTGGTCTCCACTCAAATACAGGAAGTGAGATGTCACCCCATATGTAAATTTTCTCTTTGCCACTTATTAACCACATGTCTGCCAATGAAACCAACAAAGATTTAAGGACAGAGTTTCTCTAAACTGTTCCTATTTTTCCACTAAGGCATATCAAAAATTATTAGAAAACCAGACATCACAATTTCTCCAGAAACTCATATTCCTAAGTCAGAATAGACAGATATCTTAAGGGTACTGGCATTTTTCAAAAGATTGTCTCCTGTGGTGATGGTATGTTATGCCATTGATTAAAATATACTTTTCTCCCAGAGATAAGAAAGGAATTCTGGCAGTACATTATCATCAGTCCTTAAACAACAGAACAGTTTTGGTGCTTACCTTAAAATCATCCATCACTTGTAATCAAAAAGATTCATATTATATAGTACCCTTCACATAGTTTTATGTACTGTCAATTACAGTTGCTGCTCACTGTTTTTAGTTGCTGTTCTGCATCTTCTCCATGGCACGATTGGTGTACTCGTTGTTAACACTTTGATTGAATGTTTAAAGTATTACAAAAGGCAGCTTGCTTTTTAATCTATGCATCTTTACAAGGGATTTTAGAAGATATTTTATTCTTTGATGTAAAATGGAACTGCTTTAAGAGTTGGTAACTCTGCACCTGTGTGTGTGTATGTGTATGTGTGTGTATATATATATATATGTACATATATATATATATATCTATTTTGGCAATAAAGCAGCATGAGCTGAGAATGTACTGAAATTTCACTGTGTGTTACTTGGAATGGGTAATTTCTAATAATGCAGTAAATTATGGAGACGAGAAAAGGAACCTATCCACAGACCTGTGCTGAGGTAGGCTCCTGATGTCAAAATGAAAAGACGAAGGATCCAGGTTTCCTGACACTCAAGTTGTGGCTTCTGGTATAGTCCAAGGATACAGGCAGCCATCTGAAGAAAGAGGCATCCCATTTAAACTTGTGCTATTCCCCGTTTACCTTTGGAGCCAACCTTAACCTGGGTCTATGAGCAAATAAATGTTTCTGCTAAAGAAATGCCAAGCTAAGTACCATAATGACAAATATTTCAGGGAATCCTTCCTATTTAAAATATATGAAGCGTTTAAGATCCTTTTATATTTAATATTTAAATGTTGATTAAGTTAAAGAGGTTTTAACACTAAGATCCTTGATTCAGAGAAAAGGAGTTTAAATAGTAGAAAGTAAAGTAGATGTTACAAACTTTCTTGGAATTGGCTATTATTAAATGGAGACAGACAAAAGCTATGTGGTTTCTGTGGTGAAACTACTATGTAATAGTTCCTTTGTCTACAAGACTTCATTTAACACACACTGATAAACTCCATTCCAGGTACTGTGCTAGATGTTAGGGTTACAGTAACATGATTTCTTCCGTTAAGGAGCTCAAGGTATACAACGCGGGGAACTTCAATATGCAATTTTATTCTAACTACGTGGAATTTTGAAACTGCTTTAATTCAACATATATACAATGCTAAATGGTATCAAACTAAATAAAATAGCCTTAGAATCTGTTAATATCAGCCACCCTATCATCTGTTAGATTCCCAGAGCTCTTACACCACCTAAAGCATGTTCATAAAGCCAACTATTTGTGAGAGTATCAATTAGTACAACATTTATGGAAGACATAATATTAAAATTGTAAATACACATTTGATTCTGTCCCACTTTAGGAGTCCCTTCTACAGAAATATCAGTACAGATATGCAAACATATGGACAAGGATCCAATATAAAAATGGTTCAGTTCTGACATATTCATATAATTGAATCATATGCAAGTGTTAAAAATGAATAAATTTGCATATGCACGGGCAGAAAATTGTCCATGACATTTATTGTGTGTAAAGCAGGTTGCAGAATGTTAAAAATGTAATTGCCTTTGTTTTATCTCTTCGTGTGTATCCACACTCATGAAGATGATAATAACTAGTATTTAGTACTTACTATTAAACTAAGCACTGCTCTAATTACATTAGATGTATTCTTTAACTCGTTTTTAATCCTCACTATACCCCCTCAGTTTTTAATCCCTATTTTTCAAGAATTTAAATAAATTCTTCAAGTTCATGGTTAATAAGTACCCAACACACAACTTGACTCCAAATAGTTCGGCTCCGCCTGCTCACTTCCCAGAATGCTATATTATGCCTCTCAAAAATGAAAAGGGAAGTGTACACACCCTTTATTATCACACATCCATATCTGTATTTTTCTAGAGTGAGCATGTAATTTGTATTTGGGAAAAGAAATCTGTTTAAGTAAAACTAGCCAGCTTAACTTGATGTCAAGTTCAAGCATTTAACTTTCTACTGAAAGTCTACCAAAAAATGGCAATCAAGGGGTTAAAGGAAATTGGACAGATAATTTTTGACAAAGAAGCTAAAAACATACAATGGAGGAAAGACAGCCTCTTCAATAAATGGTGCTGGGAGAACTGGATAGCCACATGCAAAAGAATGAAACTAGACTGCAGTCTGTCACCATGTACCAAAATTAATTCAAAATGGATCAAAGACTTAAGCATAAGACCTGACACAATAAACTGCATAGAAGAAAACATAGGTACTAAACTTATGGACCTTGGGTTCAAAGAGCATTTTATGAATTTGACTCCAAAGGCAACGGAAGTAAAAGCTAAAATAAACGAATGAGACTATGAAACTCAAAAGCTTCTGCACAGCAAAAGAAACCATCGACAAAATAAAGAAGCAACCAACTGAATGGGAGATTTTTGCAAACAGTGCCTCCGATAAGGGGCTAATATCCAAAATATGCAAAGAACTCATGAAACTCAACAACAAAAAAACAAACAACCCAATTGAAAATGGGCAGAGGACCTGAAGAAACATTTCTCCAGAGGACATATAAATGGCAAATAGACATGAAAAAATGCTCAAAATCACTAATCATCAGAGAAATGCAAATAAAAACCACAATGAGATATCACCTCACCCCAGTCAGAATGGCTATCATCAATAAGACAAATAGTAACAAGTGTTGGAGAGGCTGTGGAGAAAAAGGAACCTTCATCCACTGTTGGTGGGAATGCAGACTGGTGCAGCCGTTATGGAAGGCAGTGTGGAGGTTCCTCAAAAAATTACGAATAGAATTACCATATGACCCAGCAATCCGTCTCCTGGGTATCTACCCAAAAAAATCTGAAAGCATTTATACATGAAGACACGTGTGCTCCAATGTTCATTGCAGCTTTGTTTATGGTGGCCAAGACATGGAAACAACCAAAACGTCCTTCGATAGATGAATGGATAAAGAAGTTGTGGTATGTATACACAATGGAATACTATTCGGCGGTAAGAAAAGATGATATAGGAACATTTGTGACAACATGGATGGATCTTGAGATTCTAATGCTAAGTGAAATAAGTCAGACAGAAAAAGCAGAGAACCATATTTCACTGATATGTGGTATATCAACCAAAAACAACAAAAGAACAAGACAAACAAATGAGAAACAAAAACTCATAGACACAGACAATAATTTAGTGGTTACCAGAGAGTAAGGGGAGTGGGGGGTGGGAGATGAGGGTAAAGGGGGATCAAATATATGGTGATGGAAGGAGAACTGACTCTGGGTGGTGAACACACAATGGGATTTATAGATGATGTAATACAGAATTGTACACCTGAAATCTATGTAATTTTACTAACAATTGTCACCCCAATAAATTAAAAAAAAAAAGGTTAAAGAAAATAGCTACATAAGAACTGCTTTTATATTTAGACAAATATGTTGAGGCAAACATAACCCACATACAATGAAAACCCCAGGATGATTCAATATAGTATTTTCTTGTACTCTTTGTTACCAGAGTTTTCACCCTTGCTTATAGAACCATATTTCGCAACTGAAAAGCATAAAGCAAATCAGATTTTTTTTTTCTCCACTTTAAGGTATTTTTAAAGGAAAATGTGCTTTATGCAGTATAAAATGTAAAGAATCTGCTATTAAAAAAACAACCCGCTAGCTACATCTGAACCAACTTAAGCTCTCTATGCACCATGCTCGGCTTTACTATATCATCTCTTTATTGTGCTAGTGTCAGCCCCTCTTTAGTGGTGGGCTTAACGGCCCTCCCACCCATTCTCCACAGGACACTCATAATGAGGTTCTGAAAAAGAAAATGATCCTGTCATAGGCCATCTCCTTTAACATTCTTTAAGGGCTTCCCCTTGTTCTAGGGATAAAAACAAACATCATCAGGAGTCCAAGTGAGGCCTTGTCTCCTGGTCTCTGGCCACCAGAACTCCTGCAGGGCTTGGGAGGGCCTCAGGGCCTTGCACAGGCTGTTCCCTCCACCACCTTAGTGCCTCCTTCTCTCTCAGACCACTACTGAAACTTCACTTCCTCAGAGGCCTTCCTGGACCCCAAGACCAGGTCAGTTACCTACTACATGTGCTGCAGTTCTATGTCCCTTTTCTTTAAACCCTTACTAGTTACAATTTTACATGTTTTCGTGTGGTTATTTGACCGTCCATCTCTGACTAGACTAGAGGCACTGTGAGGAGAGTGGCTGTTTCTGCTTACCTTTTATCCCCAGTGACTAGCATATTATAAATACTTATTAAATGAATAATACAAGCTACTGAGCCAGAGTGCTATGTAAAACAAACTAGGAGAATGTTTGAGGTTTTATTATGCCTTTCATTCTTACCCTATTAAGCTCAGTTTCCAAATGAAAAGAGAAAGAAAAATTGTATATCATACAACTTACTAAATATTACCTACAGAATATGTACGTATCTGTATTTTAGATAAGAAAAAAATGATTCTCAGTATTCATCTAACAGCTCCATGCAGGAATCATAGTCATCAACATTAAGTACAACTTTATTTTCAGACCAACCATGCATCTTTAGATCAACACATTCATGGGACATTGCCTCTTAATCCCTAAATTTACAGTTAAAGATATATTCAGAAATAAGTATTATGACATTGAAAAGCAGCTAAAATAAGTTCTTAAGGTAAATAGCTTTGAAACCTGGACAGAAGTTTCTCATCTCCTAGAAATAGCTTCACAAATGATTTGGGAAATCAGCCTAGAAGCAAACACAATAAACCACCTTTCATATCCATTCTTAAAGTCGATCTTTCTCAAGAAATGATCAAACAGCACCTGATGTTGAAGACAGCCGTCGAGGCCTGACTCTGATACTCAACCTTTGGTTTGGGGTCAGTTTTCTTGCTTGGACTGGTCAGGAGTCGCTTCCTTCAGAATGTCCATCAGTGAATTTAAGTGAGTATGCGTTAACATTATCTTCTCTTTCAGCTGGGAAGAGAAATATACAGATATCAGGGCATCTTAAGCTTAACTCTCAATTTGCTGGTTCTAGAAGTCACTTCAAATTTAAGTGAGTGATGGGAGCTGGCAATATCTCCACACATTTCATAAATGCATTGGTTCTATTTCTAAAGAAGTTTATACCACAGAGTACAGTCAGATCCTCAGATATAAAGTTTCACATGAAAAAAGACCAGCCATTGCAGAGCGTTACGGCTTCTGTCTCCCTCCTTCTTACCCCTTTTCACCAGGTTGAAACTCCAAACAATTGGTAAGGAAGACAAGACTAGGGTAAGAAAGCTTGTGGAGACAGAAGCATTGACTAGTCTTCCCTCCTTTCCTAGTGGCAAGAACCTAACTCTTTGTTCACAGTAAAAAAATACCTTTAATATTCCGCTAATGGTCTTCAAAAGTAGCTCCGGTTGTCAGGTTTAGCACAGATGTTTGTTGTAATTAGATAATTTTCAATAGCTCTTTAACCTTAGAATAGCTATATCTAGAACCAAACAGTGGTGTTACTCACCTGCAACATGTACTAAAGACTCATAAACTTACCATGGAGTACAGAATAATGGATAACAGTCTTCTGTTGAAGTCAGGGTTAACCAAAGTAAGTCTTATTTCTGACATAAATGGCACAGTACACTAAACCTACTTTTTACGGTCCAAGATACAAGAATATCCAAAATTCATCAGGAAATTGTTTTGCTTAAACAGGTAACTCTAGAGCAGGGGTGTCCAAACTTTTTTCAACATTTTTCACCAAGGACCATGTGCGTTAAAATACACAAACAGCTGGGCCACTCACTCAAGGTGAAGTACTATTGCCTCACCTGGTTTCTTTAAGTAAACTAAATATATTTCTGGAATTTGCTGCAGACCAATTAACAATGGATTGCGAGCCGCAGTTGGCCCACGGGCCGCAGTTTGGACACCCCTGCTCTAGAGCCTGTTAATCTTACTGGGGTGCCCTTGGACGTAATGAATTATTTTTCTTTTTGCTGCTTTCAAGATTTTTTTTTCTTTTTGTCTATATCCCAACGTTTTTACTATGATATGTTGAACTACAGCTCTCTGCATTTATCCTACCCGAGCTTGTTGAGGTTTCAAATATGTCGGTTAATGTTTTTCATCAAATTTGAAAAGTTTTCAACCATTATTTCCTTGAAAAGTTTTTCTCCTTTTCATACTCCCAGCACCAAAGCAGACTTAGGTATGCTTGCTGGTACCCAACGGGTCTCTCAGGCTCAGTTCATTTTCCTTCATTCTTTTTCTCTGCTCTTTAGATTGCATAAGCTCATCAATCTATTAAAAGTTTGCTGATTCTTTGGCCAGTTCAAATCTATTGAGCCCCTCTAGTGAATCTTTCATGTCAGTTATTGTACTTTTCAACTCACAGGATTTTTATTTGGTTCTTTTTTATCATTTCTCTTTTAGGGATATCATCTATTTGATGAGACATTGTCATCATACCTTCCTTTACTTCTTTAAGCATGATTTCCTTTAGTTTTTTGGACGTATAATAGCTGCTTTTAAAGGTTTTGTCTGCTAAGCCCAACATTTGGGCCCTTTAAAAGACAATTTCTGATGCCTGCTTTTTATCCTGCATATAGATCATATTTTCTTTGTGTGTCTAATTTTTTATTGAAAATTGGATAGTTTGGATAATATACTGCAGCAACTCTGCGTACTAAACACAACACACACACCCCTTCTTGTGGTGTCTGCTTATCTGTTTAGTGAGCCAGCTAGCCTATCTTGTTGATGTCTGTTTCCCTCAGTGTGAAGACTCTGAAGTCGCTCCTCAGAGGACACAGCCTTGGCCAGGTGCAGTCACCCTGGAATGACAGTGGTTTTAGCAGGACGCTTTCCCTCTTTCCCAGATCTCTGTGGAGGCTGTCTGCTGCCATTAGCATCACACCTGGCTGTCAGCCTCCACTAACTGCCGGGTGATTGCTCTATTGTTTTTGACAATGCTCTGGAACATAAATTGCTCCAGTCTAACCCTTAAATTCAGACCCCTCGGCAGGGGTAGTGTTTAAGGCCAGTGTTTTTCTTCCAAACCCCAGGAGAGCTCTTCTTAGATGTCTATTTCCCTGATTCTCTTTTATAAACTAAGGTTTAGCTTCTTGCTCTCATGGAAGGACCAGCCTTCTCTGAATTGCTTATTACCAAAACTTCCTTCTTTTGGGGCAGCACCCTTAGACTTGAATATCCCACACACTGTTTCAAATAAAGTCAATTCCTCCCAGACCAGAAAAAGCTAAAGGAGTTCATTACCACCAAACCAGTATTGCAAGAAATGCTACAGGGATTTCTTTGAGGGGGAAAAAAAGGTAAAAAATGTGAATAAAATGGCAATAACTACATATGTAGCAATAATTACTTTAAATCTAAATAGAATAAATGCTCCAATCAAAAGACAGGCTGGCTGAAATGGAGAAGAAAACAAGACCCATACATATGCTGCCTACAGGAGAACCACTTCAGATCGAAAGACACAGACTGAAAGCCATGGAAATTTCATGCAAATTGAAATGAAAGGAAAAAACTAGAGTAATAAGGCTTGTATCAGACAAAACAGACTTTAATACAAAGGCTATCATAAAGGACAAAAAAGGACATTTCATATACAATAGCCAAGGTAAGTGTCCATCTATAGACAGTTGAATAAAGATGATGTGGTACATATACTTTTGGAATACAATGGAATATTACTCAGCCACAAAAAAGAATGATATTTTACCATTTGCAACAACACGGATGGACCTAGAGGATATTATGCTAAGTTAAATAAATCAGACCGAGAAAGACATACCAAATAAGTGATTTCACTTACATGTGGAATCTAAAAATCAAAACAGAAACAATCTCATACAGAGAATAAACTTGATGGTTGCCAGATGGGAGGGGGTTCAGAAGAAGGGATTAAAAAGTACAAAACTGGCATATACAAAACAGCCAGGGATGTAAAGTACAACATAGTGAATAGTCAATAATATTATAATAAAAATGTATGGTACCCAGTGGATTAGATTTACGGGGATCACTTCATAAATTATATAAATGTCTAACCACTATACTGTACACCTGAAACTACTATAATATTGCCTGTCAACTGTAATTGAAAAATTAAAAAAATAAAGTCAATTCCTTGGAAGAGCTGGTTTAGTAGATTTTCTTGGGGGGAAAAAAGTCTCTTCATTTGCTTTATGCCTTGAGGAAAATGTCTACAGATTTAAGATTGTGTTCTTTATAATTTTCTTCAGTTATGGCTGTTTTGCTGGGGAAGGGGCGTCCATGGTACACTGCAGACATTTAAGTATATGGTCCTTGCAAAGAGATCTATGAAAGACGATGGTGTTCATTCCCAGCATAGAGGAGACCACAGGAATGCAGGAGCTGAGAAGCTTTCTACCTCCTCCTGAACTAGACCTTACAACATGGCTTTTACATTTTGCTTTGTGTCACAAATTCCATAAGGCATGTCAAACCAAGTTATAAAGGACTGGTGGAGTATCACACCATTGCATCGTCCCCAAGTTCATGGGTACAAATTAGTAGGAGTTGTCTATATTACAGGAAACACCCAACAATCATGAAATTTTACCTCTGCAACCTTTTCTGGTAGAGGCATGTTGTGAATATCCATCTCAGATGCCTTTACTACGGCTTTTGTTTTTAAGAGATAGCTAGAAAAGAGAAAGAAAATATTAGTACCATACTACAGTTAAGATTATCAATGAACCAAACTTGCCCTCTAAAGAAATATCTGTCAAGCAAAGACTGCCTTCTGATTTCCATTTCAAGATTCATAATGTATTTTGTAGGAAAAACAAATTCTCCATTAACCCAATCAGAAAGATTCTCCTTGCCAGCCAAATACAGGAGACAAAATTATCCCAGGAAAAACTAAAGACAAAAACCAGGGTCATATGAATAATCATAAGCTTCACACGCCACCAGTAGATCCTGTAGCAGTTAGAAGAAAAGCAATCACATTATGACAAATACTGTTAGTTGCCATTTCTCACTTCTTTGTTGCTAGTGGAACTGAGATTTTGCTTAGGGCAGCTGTGTGCCCAGTCCTAGGAAATGAACCATAACTGTTCTAAGCCAATTGTGGCAATCATTCCGTTGTCACATACTTGCTTTCCCAGCTTAAGGAGATCATGTGACATAGTTCTAGCCAATAATTATTTTGCTCATAAAAGACCATTCTCATACTTCCCATATCCTTTTCTTTCCAGTTGGGGATGCTACCGTCTATAGATATAATGTTTATAATTGCAGCAGCATCTTGCATCCAAGAGGAAAAGGCCAAGAAAGCCAGAGATGCTTCTGTCACAGCTGAGCCATTAGAAGACTCCTGGAGTGGCCAACCGCCCCCACCCCTTACTTGTTAAAGCCACTGTTAGGTTTTCTGTGACTGGCAACCAACACTGATATAGATTGTCTTCCCAGACTCATGCTAC